>NC_081758.1:23785361-24085361 GCF_963082965.1 Carassius carassius | reverse complement strand
AGTCGGCTGCAGCATCTGAAACACCACCAGCGCATACACACGGGGGAGCGGCCGTGCTGCTGCCTACTTTGCCACAGAGGCTTTAAAGATCCGGCTAGTCTGAGGAAACACCTCCGTGCACATCAGGGTGAGCCTGGAGCGGATGAAGCAATGGGAATGGCTGGTTTGGGAGAGGGAGGATCCATGGATGATGAGGATATGAGGTTTGGGATGTGGGGGGAAGAGGAAGGGAATGAAGGCGAGCCAGTGGAGGACTGTGTTTAGTCACAGAGTTACAGCTAAGGAAAACAAGCATTTTGGTCTTTTCGTAAAAAAAAATATTTAAAATAACACATGGGTTATTTCACCCAAAAATTAAAATTAGCCCATAAATTACTCCCCCTCGAGGCATCCTAGGTGTATATGACTTTCTTCTTTCAGACCAATCCAGTCGGATGTATATAACAACCCTCTATTTTGCAAGTAAATCACTTGTATATGCGACTAAATCTTCACTCTACAAAAAGGATAATTTACTCACCCTCAAAATGTTTCTAACCTGTATGAGTTTCTTTCTTCTGTTAAACACAAAATAAGATATTTTGAAAAAGAATGTTGAGGAAACAAAAAAATACTGTTTGTTTACCAACAATCTTTTGTGTTCAACAGAAGAATGAAACTAATATACTATGAAAAAAATTGAGAATTGAGTTAATATGACGATAATTTTCATTTGTGGGTGAACTATTAAATTGTTTTGTTTTTTATTTTTACTCTAAATCAAAATGTGGCTAACTATACAACAGAGGTTACATCTTGTCCAGGACCTTTTTAAAAAAACAGTCTGGGGCAACACTTTCTTGTAGAGATTAACTTTGAAACCTATAACAACAAGCTCATTATTTAGCAATGTGGTTATGTAAATTGATCATGATGACTCAAATAACCAATACCTTCAAGTAAATATTATATTGTCATCTCAGATGTCACATCGTATAGACCAGGGCATGTAGACTTGCAGCTTTTGTTTTCTGTGTGTACTGTGTTTTAGTGTAGGGGCTGTTGACTCTCCAGTGGGGCTAACAGGGTATCATAAGATCCATTACTCACACATTTTATGGGTGTCATCATTGATGTGGTAATCATTTTAATGTGCCCTCTTTTAGAGAAAAAGCTACAATGAACACATTAATCTGTGGTTATATTGCACAGGCTCCATCACAGATGTTCTTCAAGAGCTGTAGTGTTGTTTTAATTTTTGTTCTTCACCTTTATATCATTTAATGGTGTTCAGTGCATTATTAGATTTAAGTGTTTGGAGGGTTTCGTTTTCAAGGTGTAGGTTATTTCACAGGGTGCTGATCCAAAGAATGAGAATTGTGACTGCCAGGGTTAATTAATCTGAGTTCAGATGACTCATCTGTAAAAATGTATCTACATATCTATGTATCTACATATCATATCTACTACGTTATGTAGCAAAATGCAGATTGTTTTGAAGAATGAAGGCTTCTCCTTAAGGTTGAGGTATAATGAGCCAGCACAGGAATCAAGTTAACCTTAAAAGTGCTGCCCTCTACTGAATAAATGAGAAAAAGACTGTAACTGCCAAGGTTATTGTTTTTTTGTTTTTTGTTTTTTTGGTTGGTTCTCCTCCAAAGATGGAGACAGTTTTTTGTTGTGGCCATGGTGTCAATACTCAGTTTTTAGACAGTTTTTTTTCTTATATATATTTCATGAAATGTCATTTTGTACATTTGACTTGTATATCCTGTACATTGAATTGAAATAGATTAGTCTTAAAAATCAAGCCAGAAACTGGACTTAAAAAAATCTGTGACAGGTGTTTTAATAAGTCTGAACTATTTAAACCGTTTACTTTGTTACAATATTTCTTTTGTTTCTGTGCCCACATGTGATGTTGAGTTTAGCTATGTTGTTGCAGATGTTTGAAGGTTGTGGTCCATCTCTAGTTGATTCAACAAGAAGTTCAAGAAAGATGACTGTAGCTAACACTCCAAACATCTTCAGTGGAAACAATCATTGGCCTCTTCCTTGGTAAATATGCAGAATGGAACTTTGATTACTACTAGACCAGTGTTTTGGGCTGGTCTGCAACCTTTTCAGTGTAATGCTGTAATACAAGCTGAGGGACAACAACTTCAGCCAAATGAAGGGGAAGAATCACATTTTAGTTTAGTTTCAATATATAGTATGCTCAACTGTAATCTTTCATCTCTCAACAATTATAATTCACTGTAAGATAGAATACAGGTCAATTTTCTTTAAAAATAAAACAATTCTGCTATAACATCTGTACTTGCATAGTCTTCAGTATGTATTTTCTGTCATTATACTCTTTAATTAAGAAGGGCAAAGTCATCATCTCCTTAATATCTATAACAGTAAACTTCACTCATATTCAGAATGATGTACCAACAGTACTATAAAAATGTAGATAAAAAATTCAAATGTATTGATTATTAAATCTGAATTTAAAATGTTCTTGCAAGATTCTTGTGATTTAGATGGGCACTGAATTTATTGGTCACTTCATCAGGTACATCTTGCTATAGGACCAGGTTGGACCCCATTTTGCCTTCATGACTGCTTTAATTCTTCATGGCATAGATTTAGCAAGGTGTTGGAAACATTCTTTGGTCCATATTGAAATACTATCATGCAATTGTTAGTCATTGACATGTTCAAAAAACCAGTCTGAGCTTTTTGTACACTGTGGGTACACTGTGTTCACAAAGGGATAGAAGTGGTCAGCAACAACACTCAGGTAGGCTGTGGTGTTTAACAATACTCAGTTGGTACTAAGGGACCCAAAATGTGCCAAGAAAATGTGGTGTGGTCTTCTGCTGCTGTAGCCCATCTGCTTCGAGGTTTTGTGTTTAGAGATGCCCCCCTGCATACCACGATTGTAACCGCTGGTTATTTGAGAATCCGTTGTCTTTCTATCAGCTCAAAGTCTGGCCATTCTTCTTTGACCTCTGACATCAACAAGGCATTTTCACTCACAGAACTGCTGCTCACTATGTAGTTTCTCCTTTTCGGACCGTTCTCTGTAAACCATATGGTTGTGCATGAAAATCCTAATGGTCAGCAGTTTCGAAAAATATTCAGACTGGCCAGTCAGGCACCAATAACTATGCCACATTCAAAGTCAATTAAATCCCTTTTCTTCCTCGGTTTTTTTTTTTTTTTTTTTTTTTTTTTTTTTTTTTTTTGAGTTTCTTCCATGTGGTTGGCTACATATAGATATTTGTATCAATGAGCAGTGGTGTAACAAAATGGTGAGAATATAATGCATGTTTGCAAACAGGGCACATGAACCTAGTCAAATAAACAAAAAACAAAAAAAAGTCAGTGTTATAGGTAGGGGCATTTGTGAGGGAATTCATGGGATGAAATTAGACACATTTTCCTCTGACTGTATTTATAATGCATATATAACTATATATAATGTATAGTCTTTGTTTACAGTTTTAAGAACAGTCTTTCTTTTCTGTGTGTTGACTTGGGTAATGCTGGGGTGAGACAGTCTGACTCATTTGAATTTGAACAAATCTGTGTTGGAACATCCGTTATCATTAATGCATTAGTAAGGCTTTTATAGGGTTCCTTCATATATCAACAATGTAGGTTATCCTGTGTTCATTTTTAGTTTAGTCTTTTTTTTTTCAGTCATAAAATCATTAGAATTTTTATGTGCTATTCAATTCAAAAGTTTGAGGTTGTTAAAAGAAAAATCTCTTATGCTCACCAAATCTGCATTTATTTGATCAATAAAAGCAATAATATTGTAATATAATCATATATTAAATATAGAAAATAGTTTTTTCATATAGTTAAATATCTATAAATATAATTTACTCCATTGAAGCTGACATTTCAGCAGCCATAATTCCAGTCACATGATCCTTTATAAATCATACTAACATAATGATTTGGAGCTAAAAAAAAAACATAAACACAGATTTGCTGCTTTATATCTTTTTAGAAAAAGTTTTTTGTAACACTTTCTATGAAGCCTAAATTTATAATACATTATAAGATTATTCTTAAGGCATTATAATGAAGACATAATGCATTATAAAAAACCTTATAATATGTTATATCAACTCATGAATAATCATAACAACAATTATAATACGTCATAATACTTATGTATTTCCAGTTTAAGAGTATGATAATTTATAACACACATTGAACACCATATTAAATCTACTTCATTTACAGTATAATGGACTGTATCATATCTTGACATTGTTTATTTAAGATCAGCTTGTGAGTGGTTAGATGTTGAGTGTTATTTGAGTGTTTCATGTGGAGCTAATGTTAAGTAACTGATGTTAGCTTAATAGGGGTGCTCCGATATATATCGGCCGATCATTAATGCGCATCTCAGTAAAGCCGGTTCTCTAATCAGCGGTAAATTCCATCAGGTGCTTGATTTCACATAGAGAAGCTGTTACTACACATATATATCGGAGCACCCCTAGAACTTAATACTCAAACTGAAAAAAAATTGCAATGTTTTATATGGTTAGATTTTATTTTGATGGTCCCCTTAATCAATCGACTATAAGCAACTTTGTAACTACATGCCAACTAACTCTCGTTAGAATATTAATATTCTCGAGAATGGTTGAATCTAGTATAGTTGAATAAGATGAAGTACTTGCAAAGACACTTATAGTCAGTTTATCTGTTGGTTGACCATCAAATTAAAGTGTTAGCATATATTTACAGTAGCAGAAATACTAATACTCTAATGACTGCTGATACAGTATGTAGTTGCAGAGTGCACTTATCAACAGCTGTCTAAAGGGTACAATCAAAACTGATATAACAACAATAAATTATTATTATAATTACAATAAAAACAAAATCTTATGGCTGTTTGAAATAATTTTTTTTTTATTATTAATATTATTATTATTACTTATAAGTGGACTTTGACCGCTTTAAGTAAAGTGGCATCAGAAAAAATGGTCCCTTTTGAAAATTCTCTTGACAATAAGTAATGTTGCGCATACATTTAGAGTAGATGGTTTGTTTTAAGGGGACATATGGTGTTGCTAAAAGACTTGTAATACATTATAACTCTGAAAAGTATTATCCATTGTAAAAGTTGATGCAACATGTTCATTGTGTTATAAATCATCATACTCTTAAAATCTATAACCACAACTAAGTAAATATTATAATATATTAAAACTGTTCTTATGAATATTCATGAGATGATACAACATATTATAAGGTTTTTTATAATGCATTATGCATTCATTATAATGCCTTAAGAATACCCTCATAATGTATTATAAATACGGGCTTCATAGAAAGTGTTACTGTTTTTTTTTCAGGATTCTCTGATAAATGGAATGTATTTATTTGAAATAGAATTCTTGTTAACACTTTATTTTGATGGTCCCTTTTGAAAATTCTGTTGACAATAAGTAATGTTGCACATACATGTAGAGTATTAGTACTAGACTGTTTGCTTAAAGGGGACATATGACGTTGCTAAAATGAACATTATGTTGTGTATTAGGTGTAATGCAAATTTTTTTGTGTTATGTGTTTATGCAGTTCAAGGTAAAGAAACAAACAAAAAAAAAAGCGTTATTTTCCTCATAATGTGCATTATTATTACTCCTCTATGCCCCGCCTTTCTGAAACACGTCGATTTGACATATCGCTTTGAAAAGCGAGGTGTATGCTGATTGGCCAGCTATCAGTGTGTTGTGATTGGCTGAGTACCTCAAGCATGTGACAGAAATGCTACGCCCCTCACCATACTGTGATGCCGTCTCCCAGCACAATGAGACAAAACCAATAAAACCCATTACAAACTAGGCATTTGTTGCATCCAGTTGGGACATAATTACTGATTGTGGAGTCTTTCTATTCCTTGCATTTCATATTGCACTGTGTAAACATAAAACCATGTCTGCATTTGTGATCAGAGCAACAACACATCACAAACCTATTCTACACTCAAAACTCGCATTTGAATCATCATTGGAAAATTATTTAAATATAAAAAAAAAAAAATTACTTACAGGCTGTGAGTAAGCACCAGACTGTCCTAGCTTGTTGGAACGGCCCCACTTTATAGAACAGCCTTTGAGTACAGACCCCTTGTTGGCTACTATGCACGTTCAGGAAACAGTCCTCCATAAAGTGTGACACACTGCGGATTTGAAAACGGCGAGGTGGGTGGATTCGACGAAGGATACATATGACTTTCCTGGGCTGACTTCACATCATCCACAGTGAAAGCCAATCCAGCAATCCACAGCGAGAGGTTGATGTATTTCCTCCAGCACGGATCAGATGGACAAACAGTAGTTTCGCTATCACAACGAAACACACAGCATCTCCACAACATGAAGGCGGTGGCAACAATACAAAAAGCAATGTTACGCCTTCTTTATTTGCATGAACATTTGGGCGGTGTTATGCAAAGTAGACATGTGGGGGCGTGTTTAAACGAGGCGTTTCAGGGGGGTGAGGACTAGTCTTAACTTTAATAAAGAATATCTCTTTGGATTTGAAACTTTAGTCTTTGCAACTTTATAGATCTTCTTTATTCACCAAGAGCTTGTAACACTCCAAACCAGTCTACTAATACACTACTAATACTCTAATGAGAGATAGCAGACATGTAGGTGCAACATACTTGTATTCAACAGAATGTGTTAAAGGGACCATCAAAATAAAGTGAAACTGAATTCTTTTGTAACTAAAAATGTCCCTTTTTGCTGAATTTAATGTGTCCTTAATGAAGAAGTGTTTTATTCTGAGGAAAATAACATACTGACCCCAAAAGTTTATAATTCCACAGCATGTGTAACATCAGCTTTACACCAGCCAGTTAAAATTTTTTTAGAATTGTACCTTACACAGAATCTGCTTTATATCTGTTGTCAGGCTTGTTTTTCTACAGATCCCCATCAATCTCTTTAAACCCCAGAGATTTCCGTTGTTAAAATGCCACTGTGCTGTTTTGCCCCAGACGATGAGAAATCGGTCAGCCACATTTAGTTGATGTTTGAGCTCTCCTCCCTTCTTGATGGTGAAGTGACTCATGTGTCCGCTTAGGCGTTATTATAGTCTCTGTGACGTAAGTCAGGACCACTCTGCTCTTTGAGCCCACACTCTGCCTCCAGACCACAGTCCTTGCTCTCCATGCTGCAGTAAGCAGGTTTTAATGTCACATTGAGGGTAACTTTTGTTGGGCTGAGTGCTCGTCCCACTTCATTGTGTCATCAGACTGTTATAGTGCTTATTCAATCACTGTTTTTCATTAACAGAGCTTTTCATGTACAGTAAGTTGTGTTGAGGTTATCTTCCTGTGAGAACTCTCCTTCACTCTTTGAAATAAAGGTTACTGTTCTCTGAGAGATTTTTAGGAACTCTTCTATGTTGTGAAACCCCCCCCTTTTGGAACCTTTATTTATTTATTTATTTTTAAGTGTTGGCGTCCTGTTGCAGTTTTAGGATGCCTAATGTTGCATTAATCATTGCACTATAATTTTCATGTAATATATTCATATTATGTTTTTACCAAATTATTATTATTTTTTTCTGTAAAGGCAATAAAAATTTAACCGTTAGTGACAGTGAAATTATTATACTGGCAGTATAATATTTTATAAGGACTTTATAAGGAAAGTTGCTTTTGGAATGCATTATATCTCTGTGTTAAAAAAATAGAGGCTGGCATGCAACAACTTGCTTTTTCTATGTTTTGCTCTCTGTGTGCATGTGTGTATTTTAGCATAAAATTCTTATAGTGTGTTTAAGCAACTGTGCATGTCTGTTTTGGGTTTTAGAGCTGCATGCCTATGTGTAGCCAAAAATGTAAGATCTGCCTGTGAACTTGATGTGTGTGTGTGAGAAAGAGAGAGAGGAGCTCTCATGCAGTCATTTCCTCAGTGAATGAAAGCAAACATTCTCACTTTTCTTAAAGGAAGTGACTCAACTCACTTTCTCTATGTTGCCTCTACATCATTCTACTCTCGTTATTTATTCTTGCTCATTTTCCCTCTCTCCCTTCTTGTTTATACATGTCTCTATAAAATCAAATTTTCTTGAGTTTCCTTTTTTTGGGGGGCGGGGGGGGGGTAATTTCAAAACAACTTAAGTTAATATTTAATTGTATACATGTATAATAATACTTAATGGAATGTCATGACACAATTATCCCTGCTGAAAAAAGAAGAGAATGGTTGGTTTTTTGAAGCAGGGCCATAACCCCCATGACCCCAATAATTAGCATGTAATGACATCAATATTTGAAATTCTTGCACTGCTCTGATGCACTCCATTGCGCAGTACTGTTGTTTGTTGTTATGGATGACAAAACAAGTTTTAATCGTTACATTTTATGGTTGGTGTTCCTCTGCGTGGTAACAGCGCCAATCAATGTAAAAATTATTGAGATGGCCAATCAAATCAAAGTAGTTCACAGAAGCAGAGCATTCCAGCTCAGAAATCGTCAGTTCCGACGTTGAAAGAGAGCAAGGTGGAAGTAGTGAAACACTATAGCCTATTAAACTATATTAATATTTAAGGACCGACGGTAATATTTAGTGATTATGATATGGCCGTTTTGAACTGAATGTTATGAATACAAATAAATGTGAATGTATGCATATTTTAAAATATTATTTGCAAATAGTTAAAAGGGATCACTGTTCTAGTTCTTTGTGTTTTACAATAATAATAAATAAAAAAACATTCCCAAAGTAACCTACGCCCTTAGGTTGAAGGTTAGACAGTTTAATTTAGTTTGTGTCCCAGCCCGTCCAAGCTGACAAAATCTATCTAAAACCAGTCAACAGGTTTGTCCGAGCAAGCTGGAAGACCAGTTAAGACTAATGAACCAGCATAGGTCTTTTCAGCAGAGGTGTTAGATTTTGTTTGTTTGTTGTTGTTGGAGGCGTCTTGCAAGAATTGGAAATCACGTGGTAACCTGCGCTCTTGCGCCGCTCAAATAGTAAACAGTAGAAATTAGTGTTGCTCATGGAAAAGTTAGCTGGCATTTCCACTGTCATTTTAGTGTCATTTTCGTGTTTATTGAACCTGACTGCAGAGGAAAATCGCGCGCAGCACCGTCACCGGGCGCTTGATGAGTTCGAAACGAGGGGAAAAGGTGACTAGGAAAAGCACCGACGTCAAAACCGCTGTGAGTCCCGCTGCTGTGCTGCTCTGGCCCTGCGCCAGCTCGGCTGCCCGTGGATTGGCTCTCGCTTTGCTTCTCCTCCTCCTTAACTTTCCCAAACTGCGATACGTACACACGCCATCCACGCAGAGACTGAGAACTATGCCTTAAGGAATGAGGAGTTTTTCATCTTATTCCACTGCCAGGTTGCCTTTTAAAACATGTACGGATTTCAAAAAGCCTTTTAAAGATGTCGCAAACGGCCTCGACGCGGATAATCTGTATTTTTTATATACCGAACCGGACGTGATTTGTCAAGTTTCTTACTTGAAACGAGGCAGGAAGGAATCAGGACAACTTTCTGCGCGAGGACTTTCATTGCCAGCACTGCTTGGGAAAAGAGCGCGTGCTTGTGTAAATTTTCCAAACGGGGCTCCAGGAAGGACTTTCTGATCCGTGCAGGCTTTTCGGGGAGATACTGTGGGGTGGTAGCGTGAATGCCCTGTGTTGGCACTGAGGGATGCCAGCATGCCCTCGCTGATTCTCTCCCATCTGCTCCTCATCTGGCTCGCGCTCCAGCGGCTGGCTCTGTGCGGCGAGCGCGCGTCCACTCGCGAGCGCTTCAAAGTGGTCATCGCGCCACTCATCTGCAAACGGACGTGTCTAAAGGGCCAGTGTCAGGACACCTGCGAGCAGGGCAACAACACGACTCTCATCGGTGAAAACGGACAGTCGGCGGACACACTGACCGGGCCAGGCTTCAGAGTCGGTAAGTCGATTCAAACGAGTTTATAACGGTGATTATTCGGTTTGGTTTGTTGACAGGACTGCTCACGAGTTTTTGCCACACTTGGATGAAGGACCTTAAAGGTATAGCCTACTTTACCCAAAAATAATCATTTCACCTTGAATCACGTATTTTCTTACCCTCATGTTGTTTCAAACATGCGTGACTTTATTTCTGAAGTAAAAACACAAAAGGAGATGTAGGCAGAATATTAGTGACTGAAACCTCCACAGTCTCGATTGTCTTTAACCGTGTCTTTTTTTCCATACAATGAAAGTGAATGGTGACTGGGCCTGTCATTCTGCCTAATGTCTTTTTGTGTTTCACCTAAGAAAGTAAGTAATGAGGGTTTGGAAGTGTGAATCAGTTATGACAGAATTTTTATTTTTGAGTGAGTGTCCCTTTAATGTACAAACTTAATGATTGAATATAGCCTATGGCATGTGAGTCTGTGAATGGAAATGCAATAATAACCCCCTCTCTCTTTCTCCGTCTATTTCTCTCTCACTCTCGTTTAATGGTTTCTGCATATTGTCTGGTTGGAAGTGTAGCTCTAACTCTGAGCTGTATCAGATTGGATGGGGTAAGGCATGGTGCCATAAAGTCTACGCAGCAAGATCTGCACTGCTCACACACACATTCTCTTCTCTTAAACACACACATACTGTACATGCACATTCTCTTTGTCCACATAAACACACACTTGCAGTCGACACAGTCTTAAAATATTTGTATGTTAGAGAAACCCCCTTCTGCAAGGGTTGCTGTACCAGTTTGTTATTTCAAGTAAAGAATGCCAGGAGCTGATATGCTTAGAGAGTATATCTGTAAGTAAGTGTGGGTAAGTTTAGCTCAACATTTTTGTCTGGGTTTTTCATTAGTATTGTGATGAAGTGATGGTTATTTTAGTTCTCCCTCTCAGCAGGTTCATTTGGTGTGTTGTCTTTCTTTCTCTCCCTCTTGCTCTCTCTAATTTTGTCTGCTGGATGCCTGTGTGTTTTTGAATGTGTTGAGTCCAAAAATAAATAAATGTGGTAAAAAATAGAGGATGAAGCTGAGTCACCGTTGAGTGAAAGCTACATTTATGGAAGTCTGAAGAAGTCCCCACACATCAGTCTCTAAGACTCTGACCAAGAGCATCTGTGGTTCATGGTCTGTGTGAGTGTATAAGGATGTGGGATATTTCTGAATAACAAACATCATAGCTGACCTATATTCTCCGATTTGTTAAAATCTGATTCTAAAACAAGCACAGCTTGTTAAGACGTAGGCCAATAATTTGTTTGACAGATTTGTTATTTTTTTAAACAGTTATTCATTCTTTTCAGTGTTATTGTTTATTTATCTTTTGTCTACAGATAAATTACATTGTTTTGCTCGAAAAGGAAAACGATTTGACTAAATTGAAAGTCATTTGTAACTCTACAGTCATTTTCAAATTCTCCCAGACACTTCAGAATTTTCAGATAACAAAAACCTTACCTATCTAACCCTTACTCTACACAAAAATGATTTGTAATGTCTGTGACACATTCTCATACTTTTATTCTTTAACACAAGTCCTTTTGTTTGCATGACAATCTGAGGTAGTTTACAAGATTATGAGAATAGACAAGAAGCACCCAAAAGCTCTTTAATAATGCTTCCCCACTGACCGGTTGAAGTTTTTGTTGTTTTTGTTTTATTTATTTAATTTCACCAGACTTGAATTTTTCCTTCACAAGGAATTTCAGTTGCTAGTTATCCTTGTCCAGAGTCCAGAGTTCATGGTGTTCAGTGGAAATAAGCACTGCAGCTACATTCAAGCCTTTATTTTAATGTCAACAATGAGTTAGACATGAAGTATTTTACCTTTTGCTTAAAGCCTGACTCATACATTTTACATTTTTCTCTGACTTAGACTTTGTTTCAGTCATGGATTTCACATACCGTCTGGAAAATCAGGGACCATAAGACATACTCACATGTTGACTCATCTTATTTGATATGCACAGTCTCTACCTTTTCTTTTTGTTAAGGTAATTGTCACCAAAGAATGAGAATTTGCCGAATTAAAGATGTAGATGAGTCCTTTTCTGTCCTTATTGGCCCCCTCATCTGAATGCTCTGTTTGAATAGGTGTGACGGATTGCCTACATCCTTGGACGCTTCTTTGATTTAGGTTCAAAACATAAATAATCAGTACATATCAAACTATCTGTAATAACAGACAAAGCAATAGTGACCACGTAATAAAAACAGTTATTCACACTTGTGTGGTGCAACATTACTGTTGGATCTGATATAGTAACACAGCATCATCTTTTAGTTTCAGTCTTCAATCTTCAATCCTGCATCGAATTGTGCTTTGTTTGTAAACACATTTGCGGTAAAATGAAGGGAACAAAGGACCTAATTCTTACTGACATGGTCTGGAACTTCATTAAAAAAACAAACTTCATCAACTCTTTCCTGGGATCATAAGGAAGGCAAAGTGTTTTTCCATTTTATGTTGTTTTCTTCTGAGCCATCTTTATTGTTTTTTTTGTTAGTTTTTTCTGCATAGACCTGCGTTAGCCTCTCTCGTTATTTACACTACATGTGTGAATCGGTGGGCGGGACTAAACAGACAGTGATGTAGTGTTGATCATCTTCTGCGGAGGTGGGGTTTAGGCACACTATTACGTCATAAAGTGGCACATTCCACATCTTGTCGTTTTGGCAGATTGGCTTCAATTGAAGCTGTTTTAAGACTAACAAGAAAAGTTTGAGTTCTGAAACTTACAGGATGTTTTCTTAGTACAGTGAGCTCTTTGTATGTCAAAAGAACAAAGAAATTTAGATTTCTCAGTTCATGACCCCTTTAAGAACTGAGAAAGCAGCCTCTTATTCTCTTTTTGTGTTCCTCTCTCTGTCTGTCAATGCCAGGATCTGGGTTTTGTGGTGCGAGTTGTGTAAACCCCAAACCATCCTCCACTTCTGCAGAGTGCCCAGAATGATGCCAGCATGCCACAGAAGCCCTACCCAATGACTATTTCAGTCCTCATTCACACACACACACACTTGCTACTCTTTCACATGCAAGCCTCACATATTTTCTTGTATTTTGGGGACTTCTGTTAATTTCTTTATTTAACTCAGTTCTACTTACAGCACAGTCTGCGATCCCTCTTTATTTGACTACTGCAGTGCAATGCTCAGTAAATTGTGATTAGAGTGCACACAATTGTATGAGCCAGATTTATTACATAACTAGATACATGAAGTCTTTGGGGCTAATCAGTCTTTATTCCTCCCCTGCACTCATTTTGCTCAGGCTACGCATGGAAAATCCATGCAGCAAGCCACAAAGGAACAGTTTGAGAGTGGAAGATGTGTCAGAAATCCAGTCGAACATTCCAGAAGCGTGCCAATCCTTGTGTGTTTGTGAGTGTATGAGTCAGTGTGGTCATCTACCATTTGTCATAAGTATGAAGTGCAGTAGTTATTATTACCTTCGTATCATCAACCTCTGGTTTCTCAGTCCTTTCCCCTTGCCATCCTTTTTTACCTTTGTTTTTTTGTTTTTTTCTTGTCATAAATGGTCTTGCCAGTCTAAGACTTTGAAACCATAATTCGAGGTTGTGTTGGAAAGTGATAAGAGAACACTTTGTATAAGTGAGTATCTGTCTTTGAGGGAGAGGTGGCAGCTGTGGGCTTTTTAAAAGGGCAATATTGAAACTCAGGCCCTTAAACAAGCATTCTGGTTTACTCAGAGTAAACTCACTGCTTTTCACTGTGAGAATGAGGCCAGTTATTTAAAGCAGAGCAGAGGAATGTTTTCATATGTATGTGTATTTTTTATTTGGCCGCATACCCTGTGGTTATTCAGAAGTGAAAACGTGAAGATGGTAGACAGGGTTTTTGAGTGATAGGACTAATTTAATTCTTTACAAGCTTCATTGACACTTTTAGCATCTTAGACATCCCCTCCAATGTTCCTTTGTGATGCTCAGTATCTAAAGTTCAAACAAAAAATAAATTTCTGTTATATTCATTCACATCGTTCCAAACCTGTATGATTTCTTTTATTCTGAAGCGCATAAAGTAAGATATTTCGAAGAATGTCTTTTTTGGTCCATGACCAAATGAAAGTCAATAAGGTCCAGAGTTGTTTTGGATCCCACTGACTTTTATTATATTAACAAGTTCTTTAAAACATATTTGAACTGGTGAACTATATCCCTTAGTCAGTCACCATTTATAATTTTCCACGAATGAAAACGTTGCTGTGAGGGGTAGACTACAGTCTTTACAGTGGTACATACTGTATAAAGGTAATAAATCACGTAATGAAAAATATTTTTGGTTTTGAATTCTTTTCTTTTTTTTTGGAAAGATGTTTAGTCATCTGATCAATTGACATGTTGTTAAACAAAGGTACAATTCGTTAAGCACACTGTACTTCAATCCCTCATAGCCTTGCTTTCATTCCTGTTAAAAGTTAAAAATGGCACTACCGTGACTTAGGAAAGGCCTAGACGTTTAAATATTGCTGGTTAATAACATCTCAGAATAATCATAGATCAGTAGGAGGCAGTGATGTCCCCAGGGGCCCGGGACATCATGTCTGGTTTTCATTTTCATTGGTGCCATTGCAAACAGAGACACCAAAACATCAATATTTTCTCAGTCAGACTAAACCTTACAACTTCAGTTAAACACGGACAGATAAAGCACCACATCAAGACTCTTTTGATCATTCTGGATTGGATTCACAGTAGCATGCTCCAAGAAAAGGTATAAATACCTTCCAAATACATCTATTTTTCAACAACTCTCAAAAAATAAATTTCCAAGGAGTCATTTCATCATAGTCTTAGTGTATAGTATAAAAGTTAGTGTTTGCAGTGTCTGGCTTATTTTCCCTCTGCACACAAAATTTTCTACAATATTCCATTCTAAATGTCCCTTTTCCTTTTCCTTTTTTTCTCCATAAATACACAAATACCCGTCAAGCACTGTTGATGACATCACAGTCTCCTGTCAACATTCCATCCTTCCACGCCGTTTGACTTTCAGAATCTGGAACCTCTGCTGTTGCCAAGGTTACGACATCTTCTGGCCCCCATAGATATATATACATAGATGCCTCATTGGCGACTGTTTCTATGGGCTATGTAAGCCATCTGCCATATTGTAACGGTTAACTTGATGTCATTCACCATAGTAATAATCACTGAATATTCGAAAGATTCCACAGTCCTGCACAGAATGGCTCAATGGCTTGTTGAGAAACTACAGTATTGTGAATGACATCAAGCTGACCGTTCCAAAATGGCAGCTGCATCTAGGAGCCGTTGAATGGGGCGTCTATACTTATATATATATGCTGTCCCCCATGTGACTGTGTATAGACGGTTTCAATGGCAACAACATAAACAAACGTTACTGTGCATGTGTGCGTTTTTGGCCCTAACTTAACTTCCGGTAGACATCCAAATAGAATCAATAACAACAGCTAAGTAGTCCCTCTAGAGTAGATTATTTTTGATAACAAGTAAAATATGTTTGCTGCGTAAATCTGAATTACTGTAAATGCTAATTCATTCTGTGCCAGCAGGAGGTGTTTTAAAGTGGGAGAAACAGAGGTTTCCCCAGTAACTGCTGTACACAAAGCAGCGCTGAGCTTACAAATGCTGCTTTATCAGGCATATAACATGCAAGATGAAATGAAAATGACATCGAAAATTTAATAAACTAATTGAAGATAGTCTTCCTTTAGAAATATAGTTATATAAAAACACCTGCGCCTCGTTTAGATTTTTAAATGTGCAGTATGTGCTCATGTTTATTCAACGAAGCCTTATGGAAAATCAGTCAATTTTGATACTGTAAGCGCCATAAATAAATGTATGGGAAACACATCCCACAGCACAACCATCTGTGCCCAACTTTAGTCTACTCATCATCACCTTAACAGTTAACTGCATTTGTAGACGGCACCATAGACAGACTGATAAACAAACACAGACCAGAAGTTAACTTTGGGCCAGGCGCATGTTCTTGATGAAACAGTCTATAAGAAGCTTGCAAGACCTGTGTCATAGCAGGAAAATGTAAACATTGAGATGAAAGGGAGAAGTTGGCCCACACAGGTTTGATGTTTTATTTGATGTGTTTGTTTGTTTGTTTTGTAAGATCTGCAGGATGTAAGTTATTTTGAAAATTATTTTAAGCTCAGGCCAGACTCAAAGTTTTAGAGAGCTGATTTGTGCTTTTTGGAAGTCAAAAAGCTTTTATTGCTAAACCTGTCTAGTTCTCATGGAAAATGTTTGAAAGAAAATGCTTCTGTATTCACAAGAATACAGTATATTTTTGGGAAACTTGGGTTCAGAATTATAATGGGTGTGTGCTAGGGTTGGGCCGATAGACGATGCCATCGTCCATCGGCGATGGCTGACAGACATCACAATGTTAAGCGTTAAGAGTTATATAAAAAATTGTCTTTGATCTTTCAAGCTGTTTAATTGCACTCTGCGGGTGTTGCATGCATCAGTCCAAAAGAAGTTACATAAAAAGCGCCCATCCATAAAAAATAAAAATGTCTCACATGGCTCCTGGGAGTGAACAAAGGCCTCCTGTAGCGAATCGATGCGTTTTTGTAAGAAAAATATCCATATTCAAAACGTACTAATCACTTTAATATAGCTTGCGTTCACTGTTGTGCATGGAAGCAGCTCCGGGCGAATGACGTATGAGTTCGGCTTTGTGCGTGCGCCACTCAGAAGTGACGAACACGAAAGCACTGGGGACAAAACAAAACATTAAGAGCCAGGGGGTGAAAACTTTTTGAATTTGAAGATCAAGGTAAATTGTAATTAATTTGTTTTCCAGGACCATGCAAGTATATTCTGTTGCTTCTGAAAGGCAGTACTAAATGGAAAAAAAAAATTCACCCCCGGCTCTTAATTCATCGTGTTTCCTTCTAGAGCATCAGTGAATGTTTGAACATTTTTTATTAGTTGTGTTTGAGTCCCTCAATTGTCCTCAGTGTGAAAAGATGGATCTCAAAATCATACAGTCACTGCTGGAAAGGGTTCAAATATGCAAAAGATGCTGGAAAACTGAAGATTCCAGAGGAGATGGAAGATTTTTCTGAAGAACAGTTCTCAGTTTAACTGTTTAGAACAAACAAGGGACTCATGAACAGCTATCACAAAACAAAAAACACTTGTGGATCATCCAGGTAACCACACACAGTATTAAGATCCAAAAACTTTTGAATGGGATTATTTTAATAATTTCAGCTCTTTTAGTTGTCTTGTGGACTAAATGTAAACATTGTTTATGTAAAATATCTTACTCAGGACAGGGGCAGCTGTGGCCTAATGGTTAGAGAGCTGGACTAGTTACCTGAAGGTCGCTGGTTCGAGTCTCGGTGCTGGCAGGAGTTGTAGGTGGGAAGGAGTGAATTAACAGCGCTCTCTTCCACCTTCAGTACCCATGGGCTGCTCCCCGGGCGCTGGATATATAGCTGCCCACTTCTCCAGTTGTGTTCTTATTAAATTACTCACATTTTCACAGATTCTGCAAGGGGTTTCACAAACTTTCAAGTGGCACTATATATATATATGTATATGTATATGTGTATGTGTATGTATATGTATGTGTATATGTATATATATATATATATATATATATATATATATATATATATATATATAGTGCCAGGGAGAGCCAGAGCTCTGTATGCATGTGTCTGAGCTTGCTGGCCTTTGTGCCAGGGTATCTGAAGAATGTGAACATTTCTTTGCTTTTGCACCACTGTATCAGTGGTACTGTACTCCTCTCTCACACACACCTAATGTTCTAGTTCCTTCTCAGCCACTGGTGCATTATAGAAAAACAGCTTACACTTCTTTGTTTAAATATATTAAACAGTCTCACTTTCTTCTAAACCTCTGAAACAATTATACCTAGATGTTTAATTTGTTTTGAAAAAACAGTTTATGGTCAGCGGTTTGCTGTGTAACTGTTTAAAAGCTTTGGCCTAGTCCACACGGACACGGGTATTTTTATAACCGGAGTTTTTCCTCCTGCGTTTAAAAAAAAAATCCCGTCCACATGAAAACGCAAAAACGTGCTATCAAGCGCTGTCAAGAGCATGCCACACCAGCAGGCGGCGATATAACCCAAATTGTAAAGTCACCTTGGCCAATCAGAAGCAGTCAGCAGCGCACAATCTGACGTCAAACACAGCGGATAACGGCGCACACTCAGACGTCGCAAGGCAAAAACCCCGGTTATACTGTCCACACGACAACACTGCAACCGGCGTTTCTGAACCTCACCCTGGCCGTAGTTTTCAAAAATGTTCGGTTTCGGTGCCCTGAAACTGCGTTTTCGTGTGGACGAAAGGCCGAACCTCGTAAAAAAAGTCACGGTTATAAAAATACCCGTGTCCGTGTGGACAGGGCCTTTATGTGCTCTAAAAATGCATGTTTGTTTGTGTGTGTGTGTGTGTGTGTGCATGTGATTTCAGAGAGAGTTCAGCACATAAATGTCTTCATACCTCTTATATTAATTATAAACATTTTGGGTTAAAGACGTTTATTGAGCACAAGATGAGATAAACACTAACAGACAGAATGAGAGGAACAGAGATATAGAGCTGACTGACAACAATATTGTGTTAACAGTTTTGATGGATAGTGCTGAAGTTTGGATTGATCGAAAATGTTAAAAAATCCATTTCAAATAAATGCAGAAAAATTTTATAAAGAAGTGTTTATTAAAAACCAAATCAGCATATCGGAATAATTTCTAAAGGATCATGTAGCACGACTGAAGACTGGAGTAATGACTGAAGAACATAATCAGTAAAAGGTTATTTATATCCTTGCATGTCTCAGATTAAGGCATTTAGAGACCTGGTGTGAACCCTGCTGAGGTGAAGCTGATTTATCCACTGCTGTGGCAGGTTTATGGATTTAACTGCACTGCTTTTTATACTGAAGTGTGAGAAAGCCGGTATGAATCTTTCAGTTTCTTACTGTAAATACATGGTGATTTTCAGACAGGCAATGGATTAGATGAGCACAGCAGACACACCCCTGACTAACCCGCAGAAAATCATCACACGGTCTGTCCTATTGTATACACCCCACCCATCAACACACACACACACACACACACTCACTCACTCACTCACTCACTGGGTCTGTTAAATCCATTAACAGGCTTTTTAGCTCAGACAAAGAGTAAGAAAGTATTTGACATTCCTCCAAAATCATGAGCACACAATATGTTTTAAGATTTCTACAGCTTTTGTCAGTGTTCTGGCCTTGCTGAGATTAAAGTAAGTATTTTATAAGCAAAACAAAGCTAGTCGAAGCAGATTTGACAGATCAAACTAAGATTTTGGGTGTAAGAGAGGGCAAGATATGCTGTCTAAAGCTGTATTTTCGAAACCTCTTGAGTACTGCAATTAACTCAGCAGGCACAGACACACTGAAGCATTCACACACACACACACACAAATCTACACACAGTTATACATATGCACATCATAGACAAAAACACAAGCTTCCACACATAATATCACACACACAGCCTCATATTCACACCCACATAGGCTTTAAAGCTTCACGGTACACATGCACACGCTGACAGAATGGCACTTTACGTTCAGTATGTCTCTGCTATGAATACTGGACCATTAGAAATGTAGAAAGAAAGCAATAAAGTAAGAAAGAAACCTTTTAACTTTTCATTTTCTACTCATAGGGCTGTTTGTTTTTGTTTCTGTTAGAAATGTGGTTGTTTGTTTGTGTCTGTCATATTTATTATCTTCTGGCTTGGTTTTGCTTCAAGTGTTTCCCCTTCTCTCTAGCGTTCTCTCTCTCTCTCTCTCTTATAAGCACATTCTTATAAAGTAATCCTATTTTTATGTAAAGTAAGAATGGTGCTGGTGTGGGAGCTTGATTTAGTGTGAGTGTGTGTGGGTGGTAGTCATACTCATACGCATGCAGACAGACTCCGGCCAGCTGTAATTGTTTCCATGTGTTGTCTTCATCAAGTTAAAGGAGAGCCACAGTTTGCTACTGCCAGCCTGATCATATGTCTTTGTGCTCTTCAAAATAGTCTAGATTCAAAAATCTGGATTTTTTTGTGTTATTTGCACATCTGTTCTCAAGATCTTTGCAGTCCACTGACTTCATGCTTGTTGTTTAAAATGCTTTTAAGTTGTTTTGTTTTATGAATGTATATAAATCGTATTCCTGACAACATTTTCTTCCATATTCTTAATTTAGCAAGGGCTAAATATGAAAATACTTGTTTACACACAGTATTAACATATTAAATATTAAGTTTAAAACTAGAAACTTGATATGATAATAAATATGTTTAAATATGAATTCTTGCTGATTATGGGCTAGAAGTCTAAATCTGCATGTGTGGTTACAGGAATTTAAATACAGATATTTAATGGATATTTGTTTTTATCATGTATTTAAGTTGAGATTGGATTTTGTTCATTTATTTTTTTGCTACTTAAAAGCATTGCTAGTATTTTAGCACTATCTAGTACTACACTCCACTACAGCATAGATTTGTATTTTACAAAATAAAATAAGAAAAGTTTTTAGCATACAGTATATGTAGGGTTTTACTTTTTTCCTTATTGTAAATGTTAAAACTATAAAATCCATAATTTTGGGAACATTACACTCTGCTCTGAGTTTTCTTTTCCTGCTTGCTGTCATTATTGTCTTATTTTTGTAACTTTTTTTCTCTCAATATTTTGACTCTTTAAATCACAGTGGATGTCATGTATTGACTCCTATGTATGTTTCTGATTTACATTATATAGTTAATTTATATGCAGTGTTGTGCAAGTTACTTCCAAACTGTAATATATTATAGATTACTTGTTACTGTAATTTAAAAGTAATTCCTTACTTTAAAATATTACTGTCTCAGAATTGTAATTCAATTGAATTTGCAAAGTTGGACACCACATGCAGCTGTTGACTGACCACGAACAGGAAACAGAACTTATTTGCTGCATTTTTGATTGCCGTCTTGCTGTGTTTTTATTTTTAAATACAATTTTGGGCTAAAAGTGTGTTGTGACGCAAGTATTACTGAACATGTACTGAGTAAAATATTACTGAAAATTGATTAGTAATGCCTTACACTACTGCGTTACAGCAAAAAGTAATATGTTACTGTAATGCATTACTTTTGTAATGCTTTACTCCCAACACTGTTTATATGTTAAAGGGTTGGTTCCAAACCCGTGAGACCTCCATTTATCTTTGGGACACAGTTTAAGATATTTTAGATTTAGTCCGAGAGCTTTCAGTCCGTCCATTGAAGCTGTGTGTACGGTATACTGTCCATGTCCAGAAAGGTAAGAAAAACATCATCAAAGTAGTCCATGTGACATCAGAGGGTCGTTTAGAATTTGTTGAAGCATCGAAAATACATTTTGGTCCAAAAATAACAAAAACTATGACTTTATTCAGCATTGTCTTCTCTTCCGTGTCTGTTGTGAGAGAGTTCATAACAAAGCAGTTTATCATATCCGGTTCGTATTAATGCGTATTGGAGACGCGAACCGTTTAAAACGATTCAGTTCGATTTGGTGAACTGGTTCAAAAAGATCCGGTTACAACGAATGATTCGTTCGCGAACCGGATATCACAAACTGCTTTGTTTTGAACTTTCTCTCACAACAGACCCGGAAGAAAAGACAATGCTGAATAAAGTCGTAGTTTTTGCTATTTTTAGACCAAAATGTATTTTCAATGCTTCAAAAAATTCTAACTGACCCTCTGATGTCACATGGACTACTTTGATGATGTTTTTCTTACCTTTCTGGACATGGACAGTATACCGTACACACAGCTTCAATGGAGGGACTGAGAGCTCTCGGACTAAATCTAAAATATCTTAAACTGTGTTCCAAAAATAAACGGAGGTCTTACGTGTTTGGAACGACATGAGGGTGAGTCATTAATGACATCATTTTCATTTTTGGGTGAACTAACGCTTTAACTGCACAAGAAATTATAATATATAAAGGACATGATGTAAATAATAATAACTATTGTATCTAAATATTCTCAAAGCTGATATTTAATTTCTAATCGGTAATCTGTCTGTGTTTGCAGTGGTTTGTCCTCTAACCTGTATGAATGGAGGAGTATGCAGTACCCGCACACACTGTCTCTGTCCACCAGGCTTCACGGGACGCCTCTGCCAGTTCCCACTTCGGACTCAAGCTTCTCGTGGCAACAAGCAGCCTTTCTACACCCTGCAGGTGAGCATCTCCTTCAGACTGTGTGTTCCACAGACTTTAAATGCATCCTTGGAAAAATTCTAATGTTGTTGGGTTTTTTTTTGGGTTTTTTTTCACATTAAGTCCAAACAGACAAACGAATGAATCAAAACCAGTTGTGATTACACGAGAATATACTAAATATGTCTGATGGCTTTTGAGGGTTTTGTTAGATCTGGTTGTTTTAGATTGATAATTGACTGAGAATAAATGATTCTCCCCAGGTGATGCCTGAGACCAAGAGTCTGTTAGAGCCAGGTGGCACAGGTGGGCGGCAGCAGATTACACAGACACACTCTGTGTTCACTCTACAAGGCACTGGACATCACTCTTCTGAAGGTAATTAGCGCACAGGACATTTTCACTTTTAATTTGACTGAACTGTGGTCTCATTTGCTTACATATGTACACATAAAAATAACAATGTGAGAATATTTCCATGCAGAAATAATTATCAAAAGAATGACTAAAGCTCATTCTATTACATTCTGTGCTTTAGCTCAGTCTGGAATGGTTAGTCTGTATAGGTATATGTATAGGCACATGAACAGCTGGCTAATAAGTGATCCGAAACGTGACCATATGCCATCAAGGTCAATATAAATGTGTCTGTACAGTGTTGTTATTGTATACAAAAATACTATTGCATACTATTTTTAATTGAAATAAAATTTAATACTGGAAGAAAAAAAAAAACCTTATTGCCTTGGAAACTACCTGAAATAAACATTCATTATTGAAATACACTTAATTTTTATTAAAAAGTTATTTAAAAATAACTGTATATTTCCTTCTTTTGGTCTCTATTCATTCATCTTTCCAGTGCAGGTCAATGTTCGTGTTGTTCACACGCCAGACACTTCAGTTGTCATCCATCCTCTCGACCAATCAGAGAACAAGCCTCACAGAACCAAGACAGTGACCCGCCTCCCTCCACCGACACATAAGCCCAAGGGGAGGTGCTTCCAGGAAACCACACCCAAACAGGCTGTGAGTGACAGAAGTAGATAAGATGACACAGAATATCTGATTTGCCTATGAATTTCTTTATATATATATATATTTAAAAAAAGACTCTAATTCATGCTCTCTCTCTTTGTAGTGTAGTAGTAACCCTCTCCCCGGCCTGACCAATCAGGAAGACTGCTGTGGCAGTGTGGGTAATTCATGGGGCCAAAATAAATGTTACAAATGCCCATCACTACCTTGTAAGTTCAAATAATTTCTGTTATATAATATAACTTTTCTTAGGAAGTTGCATTTTATTGTTTCTGTCCAAGATCAAAGTGTGTGTCAAGCCAAAAACAACAACTTCTCATTACTAATTCTTAAAAAGTAACAGTTCATGCGACAGTCCCACTGCTCAAGTCTGTTTTTCCTTATAAATTCACCCTGTCATAGCTTGACGAGTGGGAATGTGTCATTGCAGTCTTGGAGTTAAGTTTCCTTTTGGACTAGAAGAAAAATGCTTTTTTTCCACTCCCATTTTCTCTTTGTAACCCATTTGATGTCTCAGAGCTCAGTCAGATGGTAATCCTGGCCTGGTGAACGCTTCTGTGTGTGAGAGGATGTGTGTTAGTGTTTTCATTCGAGTGTGTGTGTGAATGTCTGCGAGTTTCTTCGTGCCTCAGCAACATCACCATATTTTCCAATGACACACCCTTTGCCGTAAAAGGAGACAAAAGTGAAGGCTGGAAAAAAAGGGGAAAAAAAATGTTGGCTTTGGCAAAAGCCTTCTGGAAAGCCACTCTGTATCTGTTCTCACATGTTGTTATACAGAAGAGAAAATATCAGCCTCAGTGAAATGTTCCCACCGTGGCCCTTTTCTCTCTTTCTCACACAAACAGAATTGAAGCACATCACACACAACACACCATGCTACCAGTAAATCACCTCTCAGATAGGGTTGTGCCGATAGACGATAGTATTGTGTATCGACGATAGTCAGAGATATCGATGATAGCAGATGTCTCTGTCGATAGTCAAGATGATATTAGGCTCATTCTCCTATTAATGTATTAAATTATAATAATAATAATAACTATTATTATTTTTATTAGGCGGCCTATTATAATTCGGCTATCAAACTGCCCAGCTATTTCACTTCAGCACCACATTTCACACACACACACACACACACACACGTGCGCGCACGTGCCTGTAGTCAGTGAAGAAGTTGTAATGCTTTGACTCGGATAACTCGTTAAATCCATGAAATGAAAGGGATAGAAAACCAGGAGTTGGTGTTCCACAAATTTGATGGCAGGTACACGGCAACACGATCTTCTCATTCATGAGAGATTAACTCTTTATTGGCGTTACAAATAAAGACAAAATAATAACAAGGCAGCAGAGCGAACTAATCCATATTGGTTCTCACATAGTCCTTCTACATCGTCACCACATAATGTGCGTTATAAGTTAAGTGATATACCTCACATATACATAGTATATACTATATACATAGTTTTGTCTGTTACCAAGTCTCAATCCACAAACAGACGTACATCGTCTGCAGATATAAGGTATTTCATTGCACTTTAACAAGTAATCTGAACGGCCTATATATGTGGAATATTTCAATCGAGCCCTCACTAACTGAGTTTAATGACACAGTTATGTTAAAATGCATCTAAATCCATGCTCAGATGCAGCAGATTTGTCACAAGACGCGTGATATGAACTAGCTCTTTTAAATACAGTATTTTTATATTTGACATTAGTTTATCAGTATGTTTGAAAGTATATTTTTTTGATTATTTTGATTCCTTAGGCTCTCTCTCTGGCGCACCTGTGCGGTTTACAACACCAAATAGTTCTGCTATGACAAGAACAAAGAGTCTCTCTCTCTCTAATATTGTGTATCGTCGATCTCACGGGCTGACAGTAAGACGATTTGAAAAATAACCATATCGCCCAACACTACTCTCAGGCACTTCCTTCACTAGTTTCTCAACGTCTTCCACCACTTTTATATTTAGCTTTGTTTTACATTCCCTTCATTGGTTTGTTGTTTCATAGTTTCATGTTCTGGCATAATCAAACAATCAAACCAGCTAGCCTAGTACAGATGCTTTGGTAGTAGAAATGATTAATAGTTTGTCTGAATTTCTCTCATTCAGATGCTGGGAAACACCAGACTATAGTAGAGGACTTTGGCTCCACATGCCCTCAGGGATACAAGAGACTCAACAGCACTCACTGCCAAGGTAATGTGTATATACATGCTGGATAGTGTGTGTTGTATAGGTTTTACAAATTGTAGATATGTTACACATCAATAAGCATTAAATTAACACAAACAAGACGGCTGCCAAAACATTTTCTCTCATGCCATTTAGTAGAAATATCACAGCCAGCCACAGGCTGAAAAATGGTTTCTATTTCTATTTGCTGCATAGCCAAATCAGAGGTTTTTTGTTTTTTATTCTTGAGATTCCACTGGATAAACTGCAGGTACCAATGCACAATAGATTACTATTATTATATATAGATTACTCCTGAATCTCAATTGAAAGAACTTACAAAAAATGAAAAGAAACAATTTCTGGCTTCACTATTTTCATTGTTAGTAATTCAGGTTCAGAAATTCTTAGATGATGGAAAACCCATCAGCACCATCTCCGACTGCAAATGCAGTTACTTAACAGCCTTTACAATGACAGCTGGAAAATCAGTTACAAAGCTATCTTTGACAAGAAGAGACTTGAGAGCTTTCTTTTTGACATGAATTTTCTCAGCTGGTTTACCTTGATTTAATTGAATTCAAATTATTTTAAGGATAGTCTTTTGACCATTGTAGGCAATGTTAGGCAATCTTGAATCTTTACCCATGAGCATAATCTTAACACTCACCCTGACCCTTAGCCGATTTCCTCTTTTCTTTTACTCGTGGCTTGTATAGGACCAAAAAATAAAAACTCGATTTACTTTGGACATATTTCATGAACTTATCACAAATACTAATGATTCTTTTGCATATTTTGTTTCTTTCTTTGCCTTAGACATAAATGAATGTATGATGCAGGGGCTGTGTCAGAATGGAGAATGTTTAAACACACAGGGAAGTTTCCGCTGCACTTGCAATCCTGGTTATGTCCTGGCAGAAAGGACACGCTGTGTTGGTAAGACATAAATATGTGTGCACAACTCACATGTAACACAAATATACAGTATGCTCTACAAACCATCATAAAGATCTTTTTACTCTCTTAGCATCAACAGCAACTGTCGAGCAGGGGCTCTGTTATCGGATGGTTACAGAAGCAGGGAAATGCGAGCATGCTTTTCCAACACACTTTACCCAGGAGCTCTGTTGTTGCACTGTGGGTAAAGCATGGGGAAGCAATTGTGAGAGGTGCCCACAGGATGGGACAGGTGAGTGTGCCTTAAGAGGGGGGATGTGCACAATTCAGAATTGATTAGAGAATATCTTTTAATTTCAGAATTTTTAAATTCAGTTCTTGAATTTAACTTTTTTTTTGTACTGTCATTTTAAAATAGAAAAAGTATTTTTTAAAAGCCTTGTTTAGACGTTTTGGAAAATGTTTTAAACTTTGATGTTTAAATATTTAAGAGCTGTTTGAAAGGCTACCTATAGACATTTTAAATTAACATTTGTGGATCAGGGTGGAAGAACACGGGATTTCCAAGAATTCATTACCTGTGTCGAATTTCTTATTATTTTAATCCAGTAAATTCCTCCTCTTGCCATTCTTATTCATATTCCTTTCTGCCAGTTGAATTCAAATCCAGTGTCAATTCTGAATTTTTCTCATCCTGTTGTGAACGTGTTTCTGTATCTTTAGAGAAGTTTTCGAATCTTTGACTAATTAATCTTTGGCTTCTCTCTCTCTAATGCTTCCTTCTTTCTCATTCTGTTTCTCTAGCTTCCTTTAATAAGATCTGTCCAGCGGGGAAGGGGATGTCTTTCCTGACCTATCATGGCACTCTGTCCATTCAGCCCTTCCTGACCAGTATTGAACACTTTAATCCTGACACTGGTACAGATATTTGTGTCATTTCTGAGATCAAAATTATTTAAGCATAATTGCTATGTTTTTTATTGACTGATTGTTCATTGTATCTTTGTGTTTGTGTTCCAGAGGTCAAGCCTCCGGTAAGATTCTGGTTTTATGCCTGAACTATCAATTGAGAGAAGAACAGAAATCACAAGTCATCTTTGACAGAAATCTCAGTCAGAGTTTTGATAAATAAATTAAGGAAGATCAGCTGTAGACTGTTCACTTAATTGATTTTGGTCTCATGTCAACAGGAAGTCCCAATTCAGACAACCACGCCCATTCTGCCCTCTACAATCAGCACACACGTGCCTCGCCACCCAGGTACACTTTAGAAAGTGTAGTGCTGTGTCTTTCTCCATAGCTCAAATGCTAGTGCAGATATCACCACAAAATGCTAAGTGTTGTGTCCTTAATGTTAATTATCTGCATTTATTTTTCAGTCTCATTCTTTTTCATTTGCTCACGATCTTTTAAGTAATTATTTATTTTCAAAATGTGTCTTTTTCTTACCTACCTCTGTCACGCTGTCTGGTCTCTGTTTCCCTGAGTCTCCACTAGTGGTCTCACTTCCCCATAGGCACCTCACCGCAGGCACTACAATTCCCACAAAGCCTTGTCCCTTCATCACAGTAATTGCACTCCTGTTAATTGCACTCAGGTGTCTTCACTTGATAGTCATTACCCTGCCTATATTAACCGGTCTTTTTCTGTAGTCTTCATGGAGTCCTTTCTTTCCGTCACCCAGTTTCCTCGCCTTCCGAGTTCCTCATCTTCCAAGTTCCTGTTCCTTCCCTGTTTGTTTATTTGTTGGATGGATTTATGGTTTTGACCCCTGCTTGTTGATTTCTGATTTGGATTACCCATTAAAACCCATACTGCGATTGGATCTCTTGTCTCCTGTGTTTCCCTGGGTCTCTGACCGTAACAACCTCTCCATTTTTGCTCCCATTTCTTCAGTCATTGTGGCCAGGCCAACAACTCCTCCCATAGTCCATGTGCCTCCAGAGAGTGATTCACATGAATTGGCCCAGACGCAGGTCTCACGTGAGTTTCGTGACAGCTTGTCAGTTAACTCTGCAGTATTGGTCTATGCAATGTTCTTTTTTGGTAATTTAATGAGAAAAGTGTTATTAAATGTTATTTTTATTTTATTTTATTTTTTTTTCACATTTATGATTGGGTTTGGGTATCCCAGCAATGGACGACTGCAAGCTGAACAGGAATATATGTGGTCATGGAGAGTGTGTGAACACACAGAATGGTTACATGTGCCACTGTTACCCTGGATATCAACCACATGCACAAGGAAAGAGTTGTGTGGGTGAGTACATTTAACACATGTAAATACACACATACTGTACAAACATTGAAATCACAAATGCATGTATTCTGAAATAAAAATAACTGTACACTATCAATCGTGAGTTTGGGGTTGATATGATTTTCGATTCTTTTTGAAAGAAGTCTCTTATGCTCAGCAAAGTTTGCCTTTATTTGATACAGTAAAACAGTAATATTGTGAAATATTACTAGTTTAAAGTAACTGTTTTCTATTTGAATAGATTTTAAAATGTAATTAATTCCTGTGATGGCACAGCTGAATTTTCAGCAGCCTTTACTTCTGTCTTAAGTGTCATGTGATTATTCAGAAATCGAGAAAAAAAAAAAAAAAAAGTGGATTTGGTGCATATATTATCAACAAACAAAACTTGTGCTGCTTAATATTTTTGTGGAAACTGATACATATTTTCAAAATTCTTTCATCAATAGAACGTTCAAAAGAACAGCATTTATTTTAAATAGAACGGTTGTCACGGCTTATGCTGCTGGAAGGAACACGGAGCCGAGGGATAAACAAAACAAGGATTTATTAAATAAAACATAAACAAGGTAAGTCGTAAATAACAGGTGGCAAGAGGCAAGTGGCAAGTAACAGGTGACAAGTAGCCAAGTTGACATTTAGACGAGTAGACCAGACCAAACAGAACTGAAAGGACAAGGCTTTTATAGAAGGGATAATTGGGGAAACACAGGTGGATGGCATGACTAAATTAACAGGGACATGGAACACATGGGGAAATGACTAGACACACCTGGGAACTAATCAAAACCACACACGGAAGACAGAAACTGGGTCACAGGGGAAAAAACACACAAAATAAGTCCAGGTGTGTGACAGTACTCCCCCCTCCCGGTAGGTGCGTCCTCGCACCGTAGAAACAACAAAGGGAGGCGAGGGTGGGAACTTGGGAGGAGGTTCCGGTGAAGGACAGCCTCCCAGGAGGGGGGCCAGCAGACAGGGACTACAGAGGAAGGGGCCAGGCAGGAGATGACGGAGGGAAGAGCCAGGGAGGAGGAATGGTCACTGACTCCAGGGACTCGACCCACGGCAACGGAGCAAGTGGAGGAGGAGCCCGAGGCGGAGACGGAGAGCCGAAGAGCCAGGGTGACGGGGAGGAGCCGGAGGTCCTAGGCGGAACAGATGGCTCTGGTGACTGACGCGGCGATGTGGATCCGGAAGGCCGCGGTGAGGCCAGAGTGACCGAGGACTGAGGTGTAGCCGAGGGGATGAAGGAGCCTGACGGAGCCGGAGGGACGGAGGGATGAGGCGAAGCCGGAGGAGAGGAGTCCCGAGGCATAGGATGGACGACGCCAGACCAAGGCGGAGCCGGAGGGACGAGGGAGCCAGGCAGAGCCTGCGGACTGCCGGGCCACGGCGGAGAGGAAGGAGCTAGGAGCCATGGTGGAGCCGACGGGTCAACGGGCCGAGGCGGAGTCCAGGCCTCAGAGGCTGGAGGCGGAGGTGAGGGAGACGCCGAACAAGGCGTCGCTGGAGGATGGCGGTCCCGCTGAGCTCGCACCACAATGATGGTAGGCTGAGGGTGAGCAGAGGGGCAGCCAGACGACAGCGGAGGAGGAGGCAGGAGTGGGTGGGAGGGTGGGAATTTTGGAGGAGCAGGCATTGGAGTAAGCTCTGGGGCTGGAGCCCTTCCTGGGCTTAACGGAGGATCAGGAGCCCGTCCTGGGCTTAACGGAGGATCAGGAGCCCGTCCTGGGCTTAACGGGGGTTCAGGAGCCCGTCCTGGGCTTAACGGGGGTTCAGGAGCCCGTCCTCGGCTTAACGGGGAATCAGGAGCCCGTCCTGGGCTTAACGGAAGATCAGGAGCCCGTCCTGGGCTTAACGGGGGTTCAGGAGCCCGTCCTGGGCTTAACGGGGGTTCAGGAGCCCGTCCTGGGCTTAAAGGAGGATCAGGAGCCCGTCCTGGGCTTAACGGAAGATCAGGAGCCCTTCCTGGGCTTAACGGAAGATCAGGAGCCCGTCCTGGGCTTAACGAAGGATCAGGAGCCCGTCCTGGGCTTAACGGAGGATCAGGAGCCCGTCCTGGGCTTAACGGGGGAACAGGAGCCCGTCCTGGGCTTAACGGGGAATCAGGAGCCCTTCCTGGGCTTAACAGAGGATCAGGAGCCCGTCCTGGGCTTACAGGAGGATCAGGAGCCCGTCCTGGGCTTAACGGGGGAACAGGAGCCCGTCCTGGGCTTAACGGGGAATCAGGAGCCCTTCCTGGGCTTAACAGAGGATCAGGAGCCCATCCTGGGCTTACAGGAGGATCTGGCATAGGTGCATTGGAAACCCCCTCATTTTGACCCATTTGGCGCTCCACATTATGCTCCCTCGTGGTGGGCAGTGTCGCCGGCTCTCGCACCTGGTCTGACGGGTTGCTCTCTGGCTCTCCGTCATCGGTGGGCTCGGGCTTATGCCTCGTACCGTGGGGAGATTGTAGGCTGGGCTCTGGGTCCAGAGTGGACCTGGCGAGATCCTCCATTGGGCCGACCGTGAGAGGTGACCCATTTCTCACCAGATTCCACTCTATAAAGGCGGCGAAATCCTCCCGAGGACCATCTTCGGGCGACAACGCTCTGCACCTGGAGTTCAGGCTGGCGTGATAAAAGGTGCAGAGCGCGTGGTCCGGGTAGCTGGTGGCATTAGCTATCCAGAGAAACCGTCTGGTATGGTCCTCGAGAGACAGTCCCTCCTGCTCCAGCAGGAGGAGGAGGTATTCGGGGCGATAGAGGGGATCCATGACACACTACGGAAAGAAAAAAGACTGAAAAAACGGAAAACAAAACGGAGGGAAAACACGCAGTTTATAACTTTTTAGGTCGGGTCTTCTGTCACGGCTTATGCTGCTGGAAGGAACACGGAGCCGAGGGATAAACAAAACAAGGATTTATTAAATAAAACATAAACAAGGTAAGTCGTAAATAACAGGTGGCAAGAGGCAAGTGGCAAGTAACAGGTGACAAGTTGACATTTAGACGAGTAGACCCGACCAAACAGAACTGAAAGGACAAGGCTTTTATAGAAGGGATAATTGGGGAAACACAGGTGGATGGCATGACTAAATTAACAGGGACATGGAACACATGGGGAAATGACTAGACACACCTGGGAACTAATCAAAACCACACACGGAAGACAGAAACTGGGTCACAGGGGAAAAAACACACAAAATAAGTCCAGGTGTGTGACAACGGTATGGTAATTGAATGGTAGTGTATAATATTTAATAGATGCAAAATGCAAAAGCCTCTAAAGCCGTCTAAACTTTTCTTCTAAAACTAGCATTTTTTTCACTCTCCTATATTTATGTTTAGTTATTTCACTTAAATGACATAGAAAAGGACTTGTACATTTCCGTTAATGGTAAGTGAATAAGTAAAATTGCTAAACCTAAACATAGGACACTGATAAAAATACTATATAAAAATATTATATTACACAATAAAGCATTCTATAAAATATATAGAATGTTTTCACTCTTTCTGTAGATGAAAATGAATGTGACATGGAGCCATGTGGTAGAGGCACCTGCTTTAACACCGTGGGTTCCTACAGATGCAACTGTCACCCTGGCTACAAACTGGTGGTGCATCATGGGAAACGCAGATGTATTGGTGAGTGACTAGCATTGTCTATTCAAAGGTAGTGCACAGCTACTGTATGTATGAGCATATCAATAGAGGTGGCCAACACTTGTTTGCATGCATGTTTTCAGATATAAACGAGTGCTCTAAGCCCGATATTTGTGGAGTTGGAGGGCATTGCACAAATTTGCATGGCTCCTATAAGTGTGAGTGTCTGCCGGGCTTCCGAAGCAAATCCCGCAGACAGCCTCTCTGTGAAGGTGAGGACACCCACGGTACTGTTCAAAGACACAGTGCACTTAATGTTAATCGTAGATACCTATAAACCGTTCCTGTCCATCAAATATGGCTAAGTCTGTCTTTAAATGTCAGTGAATGTTTTTAAGAGTCTCAACATCTATACTGTTGCCGTCTCTCAAATGCAGATATTAATGAATGTTCAGACCCAAGCACCTGTCCTAATGAGCAGTGTGAGAATACTGTTGGATCCTATGAGTGTATACCCTGTCAACCTGGATACCAAGCACAGGGAGGAGTGTGTTATGGTCTGAATACTTGCGCGCGCACACACACACTTACCACTCACAAGCAGTTTAGCTCACATTCTTAGAAATATATGGCTAAGGCCATTTCAACTACTATCAGCTCCTTGCACAGACTTCCAGACATTTCATGACTTAACCAATAATGACACACTTTTCATTCCCTTTTGTGCATGCCATTTACTGTCATTAACTTGTATGATTATATTTATCTGTTGGCCCTCTCTGCTCTTTAGATATTGGTCATTAAAAAAAACATGTACCTACACTACTATTCTTTTTTTTTTCTTTTCAGCAAGGGCACAATAAATGGATTAAAATGACAGTAATGACATTCATAATGTTAAATAATATTTCTATTTCAAATAAACACTGTTCTTTCTATAAATTCCGGAATCCTGGAAGAAACTGTGTCACAGTTTCCACAAAAACATTAAGCAACTGTTTTCATCATTGAGAATAATAAGAATTGTTTCTTGAGCATCAAAAAAGAATGATTTGAATGCCATTACAGGAATAAATTAGATTTTAAACTATATTAAAATAAAAATAGTTTTTCTCTTTGTAATAATACTGTAATAATATTTCATAATATTGCATTCATAATAAATGCAGCCTTTGTGAACATTAAAGACTTCTTTCAAAGACATTAACAGTCATACAAACAGATTTTTGCACATCAGATGAGGAGCACAGTGGCACATTGTGATGTAATGTGATGCAGCGCTTTGTGACCCCCTTAAGTCGAACTAGACATGTTTACACAGACTGAAGGAAAGGTGATGAAAGTGGGGTGTTTTTGACAAATAAAATTGACAATTGACTGTCTCTTTCTCTCTATCAGATGTCAATGAGTGTCAGAAGCGTGGTGTGTGTCTGAACGGCCTTTGTGAGAACTTGATAGGATCTTATCAATGTTTGTGTAATGAAGGCTTCCTGCCTGAGGCTGACAGCAAAGGATGCAGAGGTCAGTGGCACACAGACAACAAAACTAAACCTGCTGCTATATAGAAAACTTTCTGCAAAAGTTCTTTTTAAAGAGAATAAATACACTGTGCTAAAATAATTTTCAACTTTTACATGAACAGAATTGAGCTTGTATATGTGTTCTTAAAGGTTATGTGTCTGTTTGTCTCTCCACAGACATCAATGAGTGTCAGGATAACCGTCTGTGTGCTAATGGTCACTGCATTAACACTGAGGGATCGTTCCGCTGCCAGTGTTACTCTGGTTTCCAGCCTACACAAGAGGGAAGCCACTGTGAAGGTCAGCTAGTAATCACTAATCCAACGCTGCAAGTCTCATAAGCGCAATACTGCACACTATACTGAAATATCTGTATACTACAGTACGAATACACTACAGTACACACAGAAAACCATGTAGTGTATGATTCCATGCAGTTGGAGGATATGAAGCATGTTTGATATTTTGAGCTGATTGTAGGAGACATATTGTTTTCATTTGTCATACATGTGTTTTCGCATGAGCTTGTTGTTCTTAGCAACTTGAAAGTCTGTGATCTGTTGGTGTGATCCTCAGTCGTTTAGTTTATAATGCCATTACCATTTACAAAGTCACCCATTGTATGATGCCTAGTGTTTTAAAATCTCTCTAGCTTTTAAAAGTTGTACTGTATAATGTGTTACAGTCTTTAGCACGGCCTGAACACAGTACTGACCAAACAGAATTCAGGACCAGAAATATCCTTCTTTATAATATACATTTACAGTTGTTAAGCAATTATTACGTCAACAATATTAAATAAAACTAATAATAATCCCCTAATGTAAAAAGTCTGGTTTCAGTAATCTTTTTTTTTTTTTTTTTTTAAGAGGTATCTTTTGCTCACCATGCTGCATTTATTTAAACATGTGAAACAGTACATTTTGGAAGTATTGTTATTATTATTATTTAAAATAACAGTTTTCTTTTTTTAACATTTTAAAATACAATTTATTCCTGTAATGGAAAAGCTAAATTTTCAGCAGCCATTACTCCAGTTTTTAGTGTCACATGATTCTTCAGAAATCATTCTGAAATGATGATTCTGGTGCTTTAATAATAATAATAATAATTATTATTATCAATGCTGAAAAACAGTTGTGCATTTTGTGGAAACAGTGATGCATATTTTTCAGGATTATTTGATGAAAGTTCAAGGCCACTGCATTTATTTGAAATAGATATATTATTTAACATTATTAATGCATCCTTGCTCAATAATCTGATTGATTTTGTTGGAGAACTTACAGAACCTTTTGAAGGATACAGTATATCTTTTGTAACCCTTCTAATACAGCTGAAACGATTCACTAACTCACTATATGTAAATCAGTAAGAATGTTTTTCATCTCTTTAGATATTGATGAGTGTGAGCGTGCTTCCAATTGCCAGCGTGGACAGTGTTTCAACACGATGGGCTCTTACCGCTGTGAGTGTCAGAAAGGATACAGGCTCTATGGTGGGCGCCGGTGCCAGGGTATGGGATTTCACTTTTACGTCACCCAGTTCCTCATCTTGGTCTTGGTCTTCTTGTTCACCCTTTTACACTTTCTCTCTCAGATATAGATGAGTGTGCTGAGGAAAGGAGTCTGTGTCAGCCTCACGGCGTATGTGAAAACAGACCGGATGGATATGTGTGCGTGTGCAACGATGGTTTTAAACTGTCTGAAGATAAACACAGCTGTGAAGGTGAGAGTTGGTTTACTTCATAAATATGTCTGATCACATGAATTTGCTTTGCCTTTTTTTTTTTTTTTTTGAAGCTCGGATTTTTTTTGTTTCTGTTTTTTCTACACAGAGATTGAGATTTGGAATGATAAGAAGGAGTGCTACCTAAATCTGGACGACACCGTCTTCTGTGATAGCGTCCTGGCAACCAACGTGACTAAGCAGGAGTGCTGCTGCTCGATCGGTGTGGGATGGGGCGATCACTGTGAGATCTACCCCTGTCCCGTCTATCGCTCCGGTTAGATCACCGATGAATACATGTATTTGTTAATGGATGAAAGGTAAATTGTTCCATCAGTGTTTGATTGATGTTGTCCGTTATTTTCCAGCGGAGTATCACTCTCTGTGTCCAGATGGCAGAGGATTTTACCATGAGGAGGGAAAGATGGAATATGGATTGCCTTTGCAAGGTATATGTTCATGCATATGTGTATTCACACACACAAACACACTCTCCATCACACAGAGATTTCTGTAATAATAAGTTAAATCCACTCTTTCATGCTCTCTTTGTAGATATTGATGAGTGTGTATTGTTCTCTAACGAGATCTGTAAGGAGGGACGCTGTATGAACACACAGCCTGGCTTTGAATGCTACTGCCAACAGGGATTTTACTATGACAGCAATCTACTGGAATGTATTGGTAAAATCACACACAAATACACACATTTTACTGTCCATATAGACACTTACGTGGACATATACACTACTGTTTAAAAGTTTTTTTTTTTTGTTTTTTTTTTAAAGAATTGACAGTACAGCCTTTTTCATTTACATTGTTTTAACTGTAGTAAGAAAAAAATGTTTTTTAAAAATCCTAAAAGAAATAAATATAAAAAAATATTAAGCAGCATAACTGTTTTCAACATTGATAATAATGAGAAATGTTACTTGAGGACCAAATCATCAAATTAGAATGATTTCTGAAAGATTGTAACGCTGAAGACACACACGTGTGTGTGTGTGTGTTTGTAGAAAATAGTTATTTGAAACAAGTTATTTAAATTGTAATAATATTTCACAATATTACTATTTAAATATTACTTATTAAATAATATTACTATTAAATATGACTTATTTATTACTGTATAAATGCTGCCTTAGTGTGCAGGAGAGATTTATTTCAAAAATATTACCAGCCCCAAACAGTAGTCTATAAAGGCACAATATTTTGTCCACAATTTGTTTACAAATACAATAAAGGAATTATTTTTTGTTAGTTTATTAAATAATTGTAAATCTTATGTGTAGTTATTTTTGTCCTGCTGTGTAATGGGCTACATAGTTTAGAATTTTTCAGTGGTTCAAATAGTTGTTGTTCTATTAAATTATTTAAAAAAAAAAGAATGAAAGCAATTTTCATAAAACCAGTGTGATACAGATATTGCAAATCAAAGTTGTTCTGTGCTGTTGTACTGCTACTTAGTGGCAGAAAGAAGGATTGTTTTGTGTGTATCAGCCAGTAGGGAGCAGTAGAAACACTCAGGTCCAGCACTTCTATTGGACAGACCAAACACATCAGTAAACCCTAAGTTTCATATTTATCAAACTCAAACGCATTGTAAAATTCCTTAACAGAAATAACTCTTAATTCTCTCTCTCCCCCCTGTAGATGTGGATGAATGTCATGACGAGTCCCTGTGTAATAATGGACATTGTGTGAACACTCGTGGCTCATTTTACTGCACTTGCAACTCACCCTGGGTCCCTGATGCCTTACACAAGAAGTGTGTCTTTCCCACAGTTATAGGTGTGTGTTTCTAATCAAGTGTGTCACACTTGGGAGTTAAGCCATCTTATTAAAAAGCTTCTGCCCTGTGTGAGGCTTGAACTCACAAACTTAATATTATGAGGCTGACGCGCAGCCTACTGTCAGGCCAGCACCTGTTAGTAGTTTGCACCCTGCTCCGACCAGTGAGATGTTATGTATGTTTTGTTCATACCGCATGCCGGAAGGCGCTCCTTTGCAGAAGGCTTTTTATTTTGTTCTGCCTTTAGCCCAATTATAGCCTACTTTTTCCTTATACCCTTTACCAAAAAAAAGAAGCTCTAAGAGTGGTTCAAATGAATATAATTTGAAACAGGATGGGGTTGCTAGCGGGGCAAAATGGTGACATTTCTAGGGGCTTGAAGGGTCCTTCCTTCCGGAATGTGTTTTCAAGGGGGCCCACAGTAACAACCTGCATTGGGCCCTGGATACCCTAGCTACAGCCCTGGTTGTATAACAGTAAAATATTAACAGGAGTGCCAGAGAGCCCTCATAGGCCAAAAGACTTGTTCAAGAAGCATTATATAGGCTAAGGGACACATATATTCAAGCATAAATAAACATTTGTTTTAATTGGGTTTTTTCTTTTTTTCTTTTTTTTTTTGGACTGGATCGCGCAACATTAAAGCCCAGGGACCCTCTGGGCTCTTGGTAGTCTATGGCCCCTGTGCACTACAAATGATTAAAAGTGCCAAACGCGAGTAGAATCGGTGCTGAAGCGTTATACTCGACCACTTGACTTTTTATGAATGGCTGTGAGATTTTGAGATTGATAGTGCTGACATAAAATGAACAACGGTTATGCTGTAATTATATAATAGGCTGTAGTGTGACACGCTACATGTCTGCTGTTACAGTACTGTTTTTGGTTTCGATTCACTGTTAAGGCTGATTTATACTTCTTTATCGGACCTATGCCGTAGCCTGACGCCGTAGGCTAAGTGTCACTTTTCATTTATACTTCTGCATTCGTGGTTACTTTGCAAATACTTTGCAAATATTGGTCAGAAGTTAATCAATGAATGTTATCATCTTCTCCAGCCATAATCCGCAAGTCTCCGGGGGCTCTTGAGGTTGATTGGTCAATTCTTGGTTATTAAGGGGAATCATTGTAGTGATACAAGCGCTGATTGGCCATACCTTTCAATTCATGGGAACATAATTGGCTGTCATAACCAAGACCTACAGATGGCAGGTAGCGCCAACAAGGCTTTGGCTCAGATGCACACAGGACACTTTATGTAGTGACCATCAGCATGTTTCTGTGCAAAAGGAAATAATGTATACTACACTAGATTTTGAATGGATTGACTAATTTGGTGGATTTCTTATATTCCAAACTGTTCTTCTCAAGTAGTTCAGAAATGTTTCACACAAAACATGCAAAACTTTGTCAGGGGGCGTCTGTCAGTGCATTCATAAAAACCCCAAAATGACCCCCAACCCCTGAATCTATTCTTTCAGAGCAGTTTCACTGTCAAACAACACTAAGTTGAAACAGTCAGTAATACGATAAAAACTTTTTTTTTTTTTTTTTATGCAAACAATAGGACAAATACAATAGAAAAAATATATAAATGTTATAAACAGTTTAGTCTTCCAAACAATTATAGCCTACTGTACAGTAATTGTAAGTAATCAAAAGTGAATAAAACACTGCATAGGCTTCACCATATGAATTCAATATATGTTGGTTCTTACAAGTTACTAAAGTTATTCCGTGAAGAGCACTGAATTATTCTCTTGGTTTATAATTTTGTTGTTGGATCAAAATTACAAGACAGAGACAGCAGCAGGTTTATGCACTGATCTAAAATACTGACAAGTGTTCGATTACTTTACAACTTTTCCATGACATTCCAATTTATTGAGATGCACCTGTATATATATTTTTTATTAAATGCCTTGGTGAGCAAAAGAGACCTCAAACCTTTGAACTGTAGCCATTAGGCAATGTATTTTTTAAATGAAATCTAAATGTAACACAAAGGATTGTGATTCTTTCATTATTATAAACTCAAGTACCTTGTGGGAGTGTTCATTTCCCACCCTAACATAAAGTTATGATGATGTAACATTTTTTTGCTTCAGGTGTGGATGAATGTCAGGACCCTGCTAACTGCAAAAATGGCCACTGTGTAAACACCCAAGATTCCTATTATTGCATCTGCACTCCTCCCTGGATTCTGGCAACTGACCGTAACAGCTGTGTCACACCTGAGGAGCAGGGTGAGTATAGTTTTATGGGAACATCACAGTAATGGCATAAAAAATGGCATGGGTTCTTAAAATGTTGATGTTCAGAAGGTGGTTTAATTATGGCATAAAATGTGCTAAAATATTCATTGCCTAAGAAATTCAACTGCTCTTCCTGGAAAAGTAAAGATGATATAACTCCAGGCATTTATTGAAGTTCTCACCCAAGAATGTGTGCTTCTGATGTCTCTCTCCTTGTCTTCCTCGCTCCTGCTTTTTTCTCTCTATCTGTCCTTCTCTCTGTACATCTCTTTAGTAACGGGTGTGTCTGTGGTGCACCTTTCAGATGTGAATGAGTGTGAGGATCCCTCCTACTGTAGGAACGGGAGATGTGTCAACACTCCCGGCTCCTTTCACTGCATTTGCAAGCAGCCACACACCTTCAGTGCAGCCCTCAAGCAATGCGTCTATGATGGTGGGTATCAGCATGAAGACTGCAGTGATTGGTGGATTGGGTTTTTCTTTCTTGATTGGCTTTCATGTGGCTTGGCACTCTACAAGTTATTGCTTTGAGCCTCGTTTCACCACAAGACTGCTGAGCATGGGCAATTAAAGATGTTTTAGCAGTGTTAGCCTTGGAGTTGTATTGGTTTCCATCTACTTTTCCATTTCTTTCTTCTTCTGTGAACCCTCTTTATTTATTTTTTTCATGTCCTCCATCATCTCCTTATCTCTGTCTTTCTCAGACCGCACTGCAGCACATAAGGACATATGTTTCCAGGAGGTTGATGAGGATCTTATGTGCACTATGCCGCGAAATGAGCTAACTGTGACGTATTCTGAGTGCTGCTGTCACTACGGTCGAGGCTGGGGACCAGAGTGCCGGACCTGTCCTAATAGAAATTCAGGTATTGCAAAAAGGCTCTGCTTAGAAGGCTGCATTTATTTGATCAAAAAATACAGTAAAAACAGTAATATTGCAAAATATTCTTACAATTTAAAATGTGATTTTATCCTTCAGAAAATATTCTAACGTGCTGGTTTGCTGCTCAGCAAATATTTCTTATTAGTATTCATTTGAGAACAGTTCATATTTTGTGGAAACTGATACATTCTGTTTTTCTTTAAGATTCTTTGAATAGAAAGTAAACAAACAGCATTTATATGAAATACAAAGTATTTACTGGTACCTTTGGTCAATTTTAAGCACCTTTGCTGAATAAAAGTATTCAATTCTTTTAAATAACATACTTTCTCAAACATTTGCGTGAATGTAATAATCAGTAAAAACATTTGTCAGTGTTAAATTTTCTATTTTACATTTGCATGTATTTATATGTAATATTACCATATAGCAGGCTACATCCATAAATGTATGTTTGGTAATTAGTAAGGCAGGTAGAAAAGAATGAAAGTGTGATGTGCTAAGATGAAATCAAATATCAAAGGTAACTTTCCTTTATTTTGTTTTGCTGTGTGCAGTGCTTTTTAACAGGTTGTGTGAGATGCACTTGGAGACTGAATCTGATGGAGAGGGGGACTTCCTGGCAACTTTCTCCAGTTACAACCCAGGTGAGCTTGCCAGTCCCATTCACCCTGGGCTAAATGGAAAGACTTCAAAATGGCTCAGTTTTACATGACTCTTTGGTGTTCAGAGCGAGACAGTTCAGAGGAAGACTCAGACGAGTGTAGCTGTGCTAATGGACGGTGCGTGCGCTCCTATCTGGGTACGATGTGTGACTGCAATACTGGATTTGTACTGGACCACTCACGAACACGTTGTATAGGTGAGTGTGAATGCAGATCATCAAACACACCCACACTTAATCATATTTCCTGAAATTGAAGTTATGTTTCTTAAGTCGACTTGTTTTTATCATTTCTAAGTGTACAGACAGCCGTATTTTGATGCTCCTTCTCTTTTTCTTCCTCTAGATATTGATGAGTGTGCGGGCCGAGGGACAGGGCAGAGCCCCTGTAAGAATGCACGCTGTATTAACACCCCTGGTTCATTCAAATGTCACTGTAAGGTCGGATTTGTAGCGGCACGCCGACCAAACGTGTGTATACGCGCTAGGGTTCAATAACAGCACTACGGCTGATCCTCACAGCTGAACATTTCTACAGGCCACACTCTCTCTCGTGTACATACAGAAATATTCCTATGTCACCGCAAATACACATCAAATCTAGTATATCTGCAATTATGAACACTTACCCATAAACACTCAAAAAAGCATTTCATGTTTCACAATCTCAATTCCTGGTAATTATTCTATATTGGGAATTAATCATTAACTTCTTTGTGTTGCTTTTATTGTGTAGCCTGCTTTTATTCATATCTGTTTGCACCCATTTGACAATGTGTTTGTTGTTGGATGAGGGATTGTCATTGGATGCAATGTATCTTTTAACTTAAGTGGATTCATCTTTTTGTAATTATGTTGCTGCTTGGCACGTTTTATCATAGCTCACCATTTTGTTAAATATCGTTTTTTCTGTGTTCATTTTTTTTTTTTTTTTTTGATTGAAGTTTGCAAGACTTTAAAGTGTTTTTTTCTTTTTGTTTCTGTCCTCTTCCAGACAGTTTGATATCAATGATCATTTGATTTTTGTAATATTTCTTTTTGTATTGATGTCTGTTAATTGTTCACCATTGATAGTGTTTTGTTCTAATAATTTGCTTTGTACATTGTTTTCTTTATTTGATCATGCAACCGTTGTCATCTTTCTTTGGTTGCACTGAGCATATTTTTTGTTTTTATATGAAGTTAGTCATCGACAGATGGCAGTGGTGATTTGTTTTTTTAAACCATTTAAATTGTGCAAAATGTTCTTCTGAAACAGAATTACTTTTTTTTCTTTAATACTTTTTGCTTTCTTGATGAGACAGAACTGTGAGGTTATTTTTCACAGAAAAAAATAGACCTAATAACTACATAAGTGCGTTTACCAAAGAAATGAAACCTAAATTAATAAACGAGAATAAAAAGACGTCAAACTCTCAATGCTGAGTGCACCTGACTGAATTTCTCTATGTATTTTGCCATATTATTTCATTAATTATGATTGGGCTGTAGCAGAGTATTTTGGCGTAGAAAACTGGCGCCAATAATACTATGAAAATAGCACACAGATTGAATCTAGCAGCAGCTTCACAAAGAGGGAAACCTTATTTGTCAGCTTGTTTTTTTTTTATATATATATATAGACATTATCTCTAATTGAACACAAAATCTGTCTGTTAGGTCTACTCTTAATCATGTCAACCACTTGATCAAAAGTTCTAATTTTGCTTGAATAATAATAGCTGCTTAGAAAATTGCATTATTACACTCATTCTTATATGAACTACCAGCTGTAGTATCATCTGCTCAGACAAATCAGTTACCAGTAATAGAGCTACTACAGCACATAGTGCTAAGATGAACAAAGATCAGCTCTTAGATTTGTTACATCTGATGTAATTGGTTTACCAGCTGTCTGTCGGTAACGTGTACAGAGAGAGGAAATAGGCTTTACAGTACATATCCACGTGGCAAATTGAAATTTAAACGTATTGGTGGAACTTGTTTAAAAATAAAATACAAGCACCTGAAGTCACTCAATTTTCTTTATTCCACTCCGTATTCCTCAGTGAGTCAGTACAGGACGGACATGCTACTACTTTTGACAGTCTGAGTCTGTGTTATATTATCAATCAATCTTATCAGATTAACTTTGATCGTTCACTTTTATTTTATATCCGTGAGTGCAGTACATCTGCAAAGCGTTAGCACTGGTTAGCTTGTCATTAGCGTTTTCATTTGAACCTATCGCTGTTTTCTTTTCTCCTCTCCTCTCTCTCGCTCCAGTTTTTCACAAGTTCATCAAACAAACAGAAAAAGAATATTTCATCAAGCACGGTGAGTAATGGCTTCTCCTGCTATTGTTATTTGCACCTCTTGCCACATGTACAGTTTATCTATCTCTGTCGCTGATGAGGGATTCACATGTGATAAATGCAGGGAAATAGTTAGGCTGACAGAGAAGATTTCAGAATTAGAGACACGCATCCAAACTTTAATTGAGGATAGTAAAAATGTTAGGGCTCTAGATACGGCTTTGGATGCGTCTAGCTCAGGGATTCCTGTACATTGTTTGGTTCCGGCAACAGAGCCCCTGCAGCAGGGCAACTGGGTGACGGTGAGGCAGCGTAGTCGTGGGTCAAAACACCGCTCTTCTGTTCCGATCAAAACATTAAACAGGTTCTCCCCACTCAGTAATGCACCCACTGAGAAACCTGATGAAAGTGCTCTAGTTATTGGTGATTCTATTGTACGGAACGTGAATAAAGAGACACCAGCCACCATAGTCAAATGTTTACCGGGAGCCAGAGCGCCTGACATCTTGGCAAATTTAAAAGTGCTGGCTAATGCTAAACGTAAATACAGTAAGATTGTTATTCATGCCGGCGCTAATGATGTTCGACTTCGCCAGTCGGAGATCACTAAAAATAACATTAAAGAGGTGTGTGAACTTGCAAGCACGATGTCAGACACTGTAATATGCTCTGGTCCCCTCCCTGCTTACCGTGGTGATGAGATGCATAGCAGATTGTCATCACTCAATGGCTGGATGTCTAAGTGGTGCCCACAGAATAACATAGGTTTCATAGACAATTGGACGAGCTTTTGGGGCAGACCTGACCTGCTTAAAAGAGAGTCTTCATCCCTCCTGGGGTGGCACCACTCTTCTCTCTAGAAATATGGCAAATAGTCTTAGTGTTTATATTTGACTAACTGGGGCCCAGGTCAGGAAGCAGACAGACTGGCTAAACTGACCGTCTGCTAGCTGCCTCCCGTCACAGAGGTCAGTTAATTCTCAGCACATAGAGACTCTTTCACCTAGATATCACACTATAGAGACTGTGTCTGATCCCCGAACTAGAAAATACAAAAAACGTCCAAACCAAGTTAAGACTAACAATTTAATTGAGGTTCAACAAATAAAAAACAGAAGCAATATGGATAAACAAATGATAAAGCTTGGCTTATTGAATATCAGATCCCTTTCTACGAAAACACTTTTTGTAAATAATATGATCACTGATCATAATATTGATGTACTCTGTTTGACAGAAACCTGGCTAAAACCTGATGATTACATTATTTTAAATGAGTCCACCCCCCAAGATTACTGTTATAAACATGAGCCATGTCTAAAAGGCAAAGGGGGAGGTGTTGCTTCAATTTATAACAACGTTTTTAGGATTTCTCAGAGGGCAGGCTTCAAGTATAACTCGTTTGAAGTAATGGTGCTTCATATAACATTATGCAGAGAAACAAATGTTAATGATAAATCCCCTGTTATGTTTGTACTGGCTACTGTATACAGGCCACCAGGGCACCATACAGACTTTATTAAAGAGTTTGGTGATTTTACATCCGAGTTAGTTCTGGCTGCAGATAAAGTCTTAATAGTTGGTGATTTTAATATCCATGTTGATAATGAAAAAGATGCATTGGGATCAGCATTTATAGACATTCTGAACTCTATTGGTGAACTCTATTGGTGACAACACGTTTCAGGACCTAATCATTGTCGAAATCATACTCTAGATTTAATACTGTCACATGGAATTGATGTTGATAGTGTTGAAATTATTCAGCCAAGTGATGATATCTCAGATCATTATTTAGTTCTGTGCAAACTTCATATAGCCAAAATTGTAAATTCTACTTCTTGTTACAAGTATGGAAGAACCATCACTTCTAACACAAAAGACTGCTTTTTAAGTTATCTTCCTGATGTATCCAAATTCTTTAGCATATCCAAAACCTCAGAACAACTTGATGATGTAACAGAAACTATGGACTCTCTCTTTTTTAGCACTTCAAATAAAGTTGCTCCTTTATGCTTAAGGAAGGTTAAGGAAAACAGTTTGACACCATGGTATAATGAGCATACTCGCACCCTAAAGAGAGCAGCCCTAAAAATGGAGCGCAGCTGGAGGAAAACCAGATCCAGTCTGTGTCCAGATCAGAGGGTCACTGCAGTCACCCGGATCCAGTACGTATCCAGACCAGATGCTGGATCAGCACCTAGAAAGGACCTCTACATCCCTGAAAGACAGCGGAGACCAGGACAACTAGAGCCCCAGATACAGATCCCCTGTAAAGACCTTGTCTCAGAGGACCACCAGGACAAGACCACAGGAAATAGATGATTCTTCTGCACAATCTGACTTTGCTGCAGCCTGGAATTGAACTACTGGTTTCGTCTGGTCAGAGGAGAACTGGCCCCCCAACTGAGCCTGGTTTCTCCCAAGGTTTTTTTCTCCATTCTGTCACCGATGGAGTTTCGGTTCCTTGCCGCTGTCGCCTCTGGCTTGCTTAGTTGGGGTCACTTCATCTACAGCGATATCGTTGACTTGATTGCAAATAAATGCACAGACACTATTTAACTGAACAGAGATGACATCACTGAATTCAATGATGAACTGCCTTTAACTATCATTTTGCATTATTGACACACTGTTTTGCTAATGAATGTTGTTCAGTTGCTTTGACGCAATGTATTTTGTTTAAAGCGCTATATAAATAAAGGTGACTTGACTTGACTTGACTTGTGTTGTTCTACCTCCACCTAGTGGCAAAAACAAGAACAATCATTTTTGTTTGTTTTGTTTCTGGCACTAGGGGCAAGTAGAACAGCACAAATATTAGTGTGCGCTCGTTCTGAAACACATTCATAAACATCCTTTCAGATTTATAAAACGCTTACATTCAAAACGTTATATTTCATGTCATATAAATCATATCAAGAACCATAATTAGATCAGCTCGCAACAAAGTTCCGCCAATCTTCGAAGGGTGGATTTTGTGCACAAATCTTAGAAATTTTTAATTTTTATTTTGAATGAGACACATTGTTAATGATACATAGATGTATAGGATCTATTGTGTGAAATCATATTGATCAATGTTCAGGTTTATTGGGGATATATTTTGAGCTGTTTATTGAGTGTGGTCAAATGTAAAGTTGTAGAAAACATGCTTATTACAACTTTTAAAATCAAACACAAACACAACAACAATTTGTATCTTCTTCTACAGTTCTTAACATTCTGTCATTATTTTGTCACCCTCATGTCATAAAATTGTAGGACTTTTTCTTTTTTTCTTTTGTAGAACAGAAAATAAGATATTTTGAAGAATGTTGGTAGCCAAATTGTTTTTATTACCATTGACCTGTGAACATAACCAGTTAAAACTGGTTCCACAGAGGAAAGAAAGTCATACAGGTTTGGAATGACGTGAGGGAGAGAAAACAATTTCCATCTTGTGTGAATTTTCATCGGTTCCGGGAAAAAAAATCAACAGTCATGAACTGAATTCATCTTAATGAATTAGTTATTTATTAAATTAGTTGTTTATTTATATTTTGAAACAAATACATAATTTGAATTCATGAAACAATTAACCAGCATTTGAGTACATTATTTGGGCCCAGTAAAATCCTTAATAAACACAACAAGTGCTAGAAGGCCACATATAAGCAGGATGCTACCCATAATTATAGCAGAATAAAACGTTTTATCATAGGACAGGGGCTTCTTTACCTGGCCTCGTCTGCCTGTATTATTCTTAGTAGTAGATTTGGTTTGACATTTGCCTGTACAAGGTGATACAGACTTGTGTGTCTGAGTTGTCAACTTGTTGATCACTTTAGCGGTCTGTCTCTTTGGTGAAACATAGTTTAAATAATTTATGGTGGATTTAATTGTCGTTAATACATTTGACTTAATTGTTACTCCCATACCAGTCATACCTAATTGTTTTCCCACTCCTTTGTCTTGTTTTCTAGTGGCAGTTTGAATCATAGTTATAAGATTTATACCACTAGCCTCGCTTATTGATGGACCATTTGACGTTTTTATAGCTTGAAAAGAGTTTTGTGGTCTAACTGTGTGTTTTTTGCTTGTTTCTAGTGTTTTTATGATAGTGCTTGGTCCTGGTTGTCCTTCAGTTAAATGTACTTTTGTTTCAGTCAGAACCGCTGCTTTCCTTAATGTAATGTCTGGTCTAGTTTTTGTTGTTGCTTTATTTTCAGGTGTGATTTTTGAAGTTCTCAGTTTACTGGTAATGAAATTTGTTGCTCTGTCTGTCACTGGTTCAGGTATCGGAGTTGCACTCCTGATATTAGCTGTAGCTATTATAGTTGGAGCAAATCTGGTTGTCCCTGAGCCTTGTTTCAGTATGCTGTTTTTTTCTGATGGTTTCACAAATATTGTCACATCTGTTTCTCTTTCATTTGTTTGTATGATATCACTATCACTTATGCTCTCAGGTTCAGGTGTTTTTTGAGCTGTATTTCTCAGTGTTTCGACATTGGCATGTACTTTGTTTTGTTCATATGTGGTGACTGTTTCACCTGGGGATGTTTCTGCTGTTTCCTGTCTTTCTGCCTTTTTGGTTCCAAGTAAAATCGTAACTTTCTCTGTAGTCTCAGACGAGACGATTGTTCCCGCAGCTGTAGATCTCACTGCTCCAGCTGTTCTTACTGCTGCTGTCTCAGCTCTTGTTGGCTGAGAGAGTTCAGCAATAGCAACGGATGATGCTCTTGATACCACAGATGATCCGGACATCACATTCACTGATGCAGTTCCAGGACTGTTTGGGATTATTTGTGTCTTTGGCATGTTCGACACACCTTTTGTCACATCTAATGCACTCGCTAATGTTGTCATCTCTGTTTGAGCTGCATCTGCGTTGATTGTGAATGACTTTATGGAAGACTTCTGTCTAATCTCAGCGTGTTGAAACCTAGACGTGAATAAAAAAAACCTGTAATTATTAAGAATTCTTACTAGACTGTCACATATTTTAAAGGATTATAAAGTTCCGCACCCCATTATCCACGATGCCAGCATTCCATCCAAACTGATCATCCCTATATATAAAAACATAAAGAAGACATACATTCTAAATAGATTAGTAAGATGGAACAGGTACTGAAAGATCTTTTTTCTTTTGATAGCCCATAGGTCTATGGTTTTATCGTGAATGGTGTCTAAGCAAGAGATTATGGTAAAAACATGTTAAATTTGGTCATATTTGGAATTTAATATATTCATCTATCACCCTCACCCACTACTATACTGTAGCTGGTCATTGGCCTGTTACTCTCTGATGTTTCATTGTTCCAGATCTTTAGGTAAGACAGTAAAGACATATAGTGACTTCCCAGTCTAAACCCAGGAAAAAAAAATCTTATTGGTTCCCTGTTAATCGCTGATATTGATTGTCATGATTTTGCTGTGATTATCAATTTATTGTGATTAGATGTGAAGCCACCAACCTGCAGAGATGACCAGCACCCAGACATTTCTGGCAGCCATGTTTTCTCTCTCTCTTTGTGGCTTGTGTGGAACAAGAAAATAACTCCCAAAATTAGTCTTTAAAGCATCTCAGATTTAAACAGTTTGTTCATATTTGACTGCACTGTTATGGCATTTAACAATGATTTTTCTCTTCAGTAAGTTACCAAACTATAGTTTGACATTTGAAAAGTGATGGAAAAGTGTGTTGCTATTTAAGATTTTCTGTCTTCTATATCCAGTGCAAACACACCAATAAAGTAAGCTGATTTTGAAATTTGCTGGGATTTTTAAAGAAATGTTTATTGTTTCTTTTATAGTATTTTCATCAGGTTGATGTTATAAATGTTGCAGATGGATGCAGATGTAAATCCTGACTTGTAATATATGTAATATGTATATGTAATATCTATATCTTCAAACTTGGGCTTTGTGATTGTAGTTCCATTTAGTTGTGTATATAGCTTACTTAAATATTAGTTGTGTATAGAGCTTACTTAAATAACAGTCCACTGATATCTCACGCTTTTAATATGGAGGTTCAACATATTAAGGCATTTTTGTCACAATACATCAATCATTTTTACACATATTAATCATGGGTCTTCTGCATGAATTCAATTATACTGATTATAGCTAAACAACCTAATATGCCATAAAAATCTTAAATATCTTTTTAACTATTTACACATCATGTCAAAAACACATATACTATCACTGTCATAGTATATAACATATGTTTCCTTTATATATATATTCTTACAGCTCAGAATGTATGGTTTCTGTAATAGTTCTATGTTAACTCATTATAAACCATGTACCATATGATAAATCCCCTCTATCACAAAGCATCCTTCAAACATTTTAACACAACTTAAATAGCAAACTGCAGATTTTATTTTAAAATCACACAGTCATAGTGCTATGAAACATAACAATTACTAAACATATTTACCGGTTGCAAGGAAGATCGATAGCAATGTGTCTCCAAAGGTCAGCTGTGACACCGAACGTTAAGACTTGTGCATCTCGTTTAATTTGCATGTTAAATAGAAGTATCAAGCACCTTGTCCTGGAGAACTAGGAACATGTGTCTGTCAGACAGCTGCTCTTAGTCTAAGTCATATTTATTATTCATATTTCATACTTGTACTTAGATGTCAAATTGTAGACAATGGTCTTAATGTAAAGTGACTCACATACAAACCCGATTCCAAAAAAGTTGGGACACTGTACAAATTGTACGTAAAAAAAGGAATGGAATAATTTACAAATCTCGTAAACTTATATTTTATTCACAATAGAATATAGATAACATATCAAATGTTGAAAATGAGACATTTTGAAATGTAATGCCAAATAGAGGCTCATTTTGGATTTCATGAGCTACACATTTAAAAAAACTTGGGACAGGTAGCAATAAGAGGCTGTAGCGATATGGAAGAAATGGTTTTGTGGGAAGATACTTTTTGTTTGTGAACTTGCACGTTGTTAAATATATAATTGTGTTACCCCTTAGTTGTCTTGCTGCCAAACTGACCCAATTATGTGAAAGTTGTGGAAACACCCATTTGTGTTATTGAAATCTAAAAATCTAATTATTGATTTGTGAAGTTAAGTGAATTGAAGTGTGAATTGGTGAATTGGACAATTGGACAGACATTTCACACTGAACTGTTAAGAGTATTCTGCTGCAATTTATTTTTTCAAACATTTATACATTGTTTTTTTTTTCACTCAACTTGCATTTCACTACATTTTTACACTGACTGACTATACATACACTGACAATCAAACATGGCTGCCACTCCTCTGTCTCCATCCACTTTTGTGGAGATGGAACCACCAGCACCAGATGTTGCTACCCCAGTCTGGCCTCCAGCACCCCGTCCTCTACTTTCTTCAACTGGACCTCTTCGTGCTCCTTTCCACTTCACTCCTACTCAAGCCAGCACCACTGACTTCCCAGGAACCCATGTGCGGTTTGCAACTTCACCACTAGCTGGCAGTACTCCTGTTCAACCCTTCACCTGGGAGCAGGAACCGAATGGCGACTCCATGCAGATATGTACATCACCTGGGCCTTCATCTTTATCTTCAGTGGCACAGCAGGGCTTGCCTGGCATCCTGTCAACTCCTGGAAAAGGAATGCATCAACTCACTTAAGTTAAAGGAAACTGGGACACGTTGACACAGCATATGCAAACCCATGAAAAAAACATTGGTGAACTTGCCAAAGAACTTAAAACCATGACTGCACATCACGACAGCCTGATTTCTAACCTTGCTGATAAACTCAAGCAAAACCAACAAGAAATGCTCACCCACATTTCTGAAAGTAAGAAGCATGTGAAGGAAGAGACTGATCAACTCACTAAGTCACTTAAAGTCATGATGTCTGATGAACTTCACAAAGCTAAGACTACATATGTGTCTGAAGTACGGTTCATGATTGACCAACTTCAAGTGGAGCTTCAGCAGGACATCAAAACCTACCTGGTAACCCATCAAAAAAATTATGACCAGTTGTCAACAGAACTCACCCAGTGCACCCAAACCACCAACACCCTGTGTGCAACTGTAAAAAGCTTACAAACTGAACTTGAGAAAAGACTCGAAAAGCAAGAGAAACAAATGATTGACCTGCAGACAAGAGATTACTCACCCTTGCCTCTGACCACTGCAGTTTCACCTACATCACCAGTGACACCTCCAATGTTTCCTACTCCTGTTGTAAAGAGTGATCATCTTAAGATTACATTTCCTACTTTTGGGAGACAGACAGATGACTTGGACCCCTTGCTCTATCTAACTCGATGTCAGGATTTCTTGGCGTTACATCCTCTTACTAATGCTGACATCCTGGCCACTTTCCGCACTGTCCTTTATGGTACTGCCCGGGACTGGTGGGAAGTTGCACGATCCTCAATAACCACGTGGGAAGAGTTTGAAGCTGCTTTCCTCTCTGCTTTCCTCTCAGAGGATTATGAAGACGAGCTGGCTGAAAGGGTAAGGACAAGAACACAGGGAGAAAGAGAGAGCATTAGGGACTTTGCATTTACATACAGAGCTCTCTGCAAAAGGTGGAAGCCCACCTTGACCGACAGTGAGTTGGTGAAAATGATTTTGAAAAATATGAATCCTTACCTTGCAAGCCAGATTCGCAGTCGGGTGAACACAGTCGATGAGCTTGTGAAATTGGGCCAACAGCTGGAAAAAGACTACGAACAACAACTGCAATATGAAAAACGTGTGAGTTCTAAGCAACCCCTATCCATGCCTCAAAGACCTATTCCCAACCGCCCGGCAGAGAAGCCTTTAGTGCAATGCTGGCGATGTAAAGGCCATCACTCACCTGGCAGCTGTCCTCACTTTGTCTCTTCTCAGTCCCAGTCACCTCAGTCCACCAGCCAACACCCTTCCTCCAATAACAAGCGGACAACATTTCCATCTTCTAAAGGTACTGGTCCATCTGGCAATCGCTCTGTGTCTGCCACCTTTCCCCACAATTCATCAACAACTGGTAAGAAACCACCACCTGCTGCAATTGTTCCACAACAATTAGTGATACCACTTTGCATTGGTACCTGGAAGGGAAAAGCCATTGTTGATACTGGGGCTAGCTACACCCTTCTACATGAGAATCTCTGGAAGGAGCTCACTTCACAAAAACTCCATCCATGGACCCAGGGTCCGCTCTACCTAGCAAATGGGGAAGCAGAAATTCCTTTAGGTTGGATAAACATGCCAATCACCCTACATCAAAAAGTATTCACCATACCTGCTGTTGTTCTATCAGCCAAAGCCCTGGCCTATGCAGTCGTATTAGGACTGGACTTCATCTTCTCCAGTGGGCTGCAGATCAATGTGGCAGATCAAAAGTATTCATTTCAGTCCAATCCTAAAGAGTATTATCCTTTCCAGCCAACAAATGCCAGTGTACCAGTTATCAGTTCCCAACATCCAAGGGGAAAGATGGGAAATAAAAATCCCAACAGCCTCTCCTTACTATCTTCTGTTCCTCCTCCTCAACTTAACATGTTTCAACCAGCCTGCCTGGATGAGAAGACACTAATTAACACTGCTGTACAGGATGCCCACTTACCTCCGGAAGGCAAGCAACAGTTACGGCAGATCCTCGAGTCAAACCCTCAAGTTTGTACCCTTCGTCCAGGACGTACTGAAGTTACACAGCATCACATATATACTACCCACCAAGTACCTATAAAACAAAGACCGTACCGCACAACACCTGCCAAACAAGCTGTCATTACAGAGCAACTGGAAGAGATGTTGACTGCCGGCATCGTAGAACCATCACACTCTGGATGGGCCTCACCTGTCGTCTTGGTCCCTAAAAAAGACGGAAGCCTTAGGTTTTGTGTGGACTACAGAAAAGTTAATGCCATTACAGAGAATGATGCTTACCCATTACCCAACATCACTGAGATCTTGGAGTCACTATCTGGAGCGGCCATCTTTTCCACCATTGACCTTAACAGTGGCTACTGGCAGGTAAACATGGATCAAGAAAGTAAACCAAAGACAGCTTTCACAACTTCATCAGGACTGTTTCAGTTTAATGTTATGCCATTTGGGTTAAAAAATGCCCCAGCAACCTTCCAAAGACTAATGGAGAACGTTCTAGGAGAATTGCGTGGAAACATCTGCTTTGTCTACATTGACGACATCATTATTTACTCACCATCTGTAGCCCAGCACTTCTCCGACCTCCAAGCTGTTTTTTATAAACTGCAAATGGCTGGCCTCACCATTAATTTAAAAAAGAGCAAGTTCTGTCTTCAGAAAATAACTTTTCTGGGACATGTTGTCAGCGTCCAAGGCATAGCTGCAGACCCAAGTAAAGTGGAGGCTATACGTGAATACCCTGTGCCCACCAACATCAAGGAGGTCCAGCGCTTCCTGGGGTTAGCCGGGTGGTACCACCGGTTTGTACCAAACTTCTCCAGGATCGCTGAACCCATCAATGCACTGAAAAAAAAAGGATGTTCATTCCTCTGGTCACAACAATGTCAACAAGCCTTTGAACATTTAAAATGCTGTCTTACCTCTCCTCCCATTCTTGGCCATCCTGACCTTCAACTGCCTTTTACTGTCTATACGGATGCCAGTAACACTGGTCTGGGTGCTGTGCTGACCCAGCGCAAGGAACAGGGATTGGAACAAGTTATTGCTTATGCCAGCAGAACCCTGAACAAAGCAGAGACCAATTACACAGCCACTGAAAAAGAGTGTTTGGCTGTAATTTGGGCCCTGGAAAAATGGCAGCACTACCTAGAGCACAAACTGTTCACTGTCATCACAGACCACTCAGCGTTACAATGGGTAATGTCTTCCACAAAAACCACGAGTCGCCTCATCCGGTGGGCCTTGCGACTACAGAGATTTGATTTTATCATTGAATATCGCAAAGGAAAACTAAATATGGCACCTGATGCTCTGTCTCGGATTCACACCAGTTGTAACCTGTACACCAACCAACACCAACAGGAGAATGCTGAGTTTCCGATATCTCCAGCCACAATCTGGGAGGAACAGCACAAAGACCCTGTCATCACCAACACACTTAAAGCACTTGCAGAAAATGATTCCTCTTTTAAAGATCAGTATGAGATAGTGGAAGATAAACTCTATCACAAAACTCACCTGCCGAACAATCAAGTTCATTACAGAGTCTACATTCCTACCAGCCTTGTGTCGTCCATTCTACACCACTACCACTCTAATCCCTGGAGCGGTCATGTAGGTATTTATAAGACCTACAAGCGTATCCATGATGTTGCATTCTGGCCTGGAATGTGGACTGACATAAAACACCACGTCAAAAAATGTGTCAAATGCCAGACTCTTAAGGGAGAAAATCAGAAACCTGTGGGCAAACTACAGCAAGTCACCACCACCCGTCCCAATGAGATGCTTGGAGTGGACATTATGGGGCCAATGCCACGCAGCACACAGCAAAATGAGTACCTCTTAGTCTTTGTAGATTACTACTCCCGGTGGGTGGAATTTTTCCCCATGCGCAATGCTAAAGCTGAGACTGTTGCGTTACTTCTTCGGAAGGAAATTCTAACCCGTTGGGGGGTGCCAGACTTCATTCTGTCGGATAGAGGTACACAATTTGTGTCATCACTGTTCAGAGAACTCTGTCAAAAGTGGAGTATCAAACCTAAATTGACAACATCATACCATCCACAAACAAATATGACCGAGAGGGTTAACCGTACGCTCAAATGCATGATTTCTGCCTATGTGGACAACAATCACAGAAAATGGGACCAATACTTACCGGAACTCCGTTTCGCTATTAATTCAGCTGTCCAGGAAACGATTGGGATGACCCCTGCAGAGCTTCATTTGGGGAGGAAACTGCAAAGTCCCATGGACAAGGTGTTACATGGCAAGAATCTAACTCCAGACTGCACATCTTACGATACAGTCCACCACCTAACTGAGCTTCAGACCAAGGCCATGGAATGCTGTAAAAAAGCACAAAAGAGACAGCTTCGGAATTATAATAAAAGAAGACGAGATGTCACATACAAGGAAAATGATCGTGTGTGGATGAGAACCTTTCCCCAGTCTAGTGCACAACATCACTTCACTGCAAAATTGGCTCAAAAATGGAAAGGCCCTTACCGTGTCATAAAACAGGTGGGTCCATTGAACTATCGAATAGCGCTAGAGTCCACTGGCGAAGATGTTCGCATAGTGCATGTGTGCAACCTGAAACCATGCTTTCCCACGGCTGAAGAGCTGGAATGCCAGGAGAAGAAAAGGCTCTGCCAGATATTCAATGAATCTTCTGATGAAGAGGAATTCATTGGATTTTAATTATGATTCACATTTCCACAACCATAGGTTGTCTTCTCCAGGGAGGGAGAGTGTAGCGATATGGAAGAAATCCATATCAGCTTTTCATTTTTTCTGATGGGCGGAAACCAATGAGGAAATTTAGAATAAAAGAGCGCTAGAAACGGAAGTTGGGGCGCGAGTAAAAAAAAAAACACACCTGTAGGTTATTATTGGAGTGGGACACACGCTACCTGAAGCTGAAGGTCGTACTATTCTTTGCTGGAATCTCTGTGCATGCGCTGACTGGGTGCGATCGCCAAAGTGACGGAGAAATTGCTCTACTGCGTCTGCATGGTTCGTTCGCCTGCCTGGTGCAACATAATCCAGCCTGGTTCGTTCGCCTGCCTCAGGTACTAGTGGTGATGTCCATCATCTTTTAACCTCACGCCAAGAGTTTCTAAACTCACGCCAAACTCTCGCCAAGTCTCCAAACTCTTTCTCCGGCCCAGGATTTGCGGCCGCTACACAGACTGCTTCACGCAGCCACCACCACACACACACACATACACGCTCATTGTACACGCACACACCCATACACAAACACTCGTTTGAAGTGTTTTTTTTTGTGTGTGTTTTTTTTTTTTCTCTTTCATTTCTTTATTTTGGCTGAAAATTGAACACAAACTGAGTTTGAAAAAAAGAACTGTTTGCCTTAAATATTTTGTTATTTGTCATGTGAGGTAAAGAAAAAAAACTCTGTGAAAATTTAACTTTGTGTAGTTTATTTTATTTTATTTCTTTGCAAAAATGTTTTCTTAAAATATACATATTTTTGACCAAACCCTTCAATTTCTGACTGTGTGTCATTTAAGCCCTATTCTACATTATTGTGGGTATTTGAAGGAATTTATTTTCGTTTTTTGTGTAACGGTGGTTTGAGTTATCTTCGGGGAAATTGAACTTCATTACATATATATATATTTTTTTTTACTTGACAAGTTTTACTTGTCTGGCGCCCGAACAATTTAAATTTTATTAAGTCAAATTTGATTTGGGGCAGCCACCGTTACAAGGCCATAAAAGTTAAATGTACATATAAGGAACATTCGGAGGACCAATTTGCAACTTATTAGGTCAATTGGCAACATGATTGGGTATAAAAAGAGTCTCTCAAAGTGACAGTGTCTCTCAGAAGTCAAGATGGGCAGAGGATCACCAATTCCCCCAATGCTGCGGCGAAAAATAGTGCAGCAATATCAGAATGGAGTTTCTCAGAGAAAAATGGCAAAGAGTTTGAAGTTTTAATCATCTACAGTGCATAATATCATCCAAAGATTCAGAGAATCTGGAACAATCTCTGTGTGTAAGGGTCAAGGCCAGAGAACCATACTGGATGCCCCTTGATCTTCGGGCCCTTAGACGCACTGCATCACATACAGGAATGCTACTGTAATGGAAATCACAACATGGGCTCAGGGATATTTCCAGAAAACATTGTCGGTGAACACATCCACTGTGCCATTCGCCGTTCAAAAAAGACGCTATATCTAAACATGATCCAGAAGTGCAGGTGTTTTCTCTGGGCAAAGGCTCATTTAAAATAGATTGTGGCAAAGTGGAAAACTGTTCTGTGGTCAGACGAATCAAAATCTGAAGTTCTTTTTGGAAAACTGAGGCGCAATGTCATCCGGACTAAAGAGGACAAAGATAACCCAAGTTGTTATCGGTGCTCTGTTCAGAATCCTGCATCTCTGATGGTATGGTGTTGCATGAGCTTCTGTTGCATGGGCAGCTTACACATCTGGAAAGGCACCATCAATGCTGAATGGTATATCCAAGTTCAAGAACACCATATGCTCCCATCCAGTCGTCGTCTCTTTCAGGGAAGACCTTGCATTTTCCAACATGACAATGCCAGACCACATACTGCATCACTTACAACATCATGGCTGTGTAGAAGAAGGATCCGGGTACTGAAATGGCCAGCCTGCAGTCCAGATCTTTCACCCAGAGAAAACATTTGGCACATCATAAAGAGGAAGATGCGACAAAGAAGACCTAAGACAGTTGAGCAACTACAAGCCTGTGTTAGACAAAAATGGGACAACATTCCTATTCCTAAACTTGAGCAACTTGTCTCCTCAGTCCCCAGACGTTTGCAGACTGTTATAAAAAGAAGAGGGGATGCCACACAGTGGTAAACATGGCCTTGTCCCAACTTTTTTGAGATGTGTTCATGCCATGAAATTTAAAATCAACTTAATTTTCCCATAAAATGATAAATTGTTTCGGTTTAAACATTTGATGTGTCATCTATGTTGTATTCTGAATAAAATATTGAAATTTGAAACTTCCACATCATTGCATTGTGTTTTTATTCACAATTTGTACAGTGTGCCAACTATTTTGGAATCAGGTTTGTAATTACAGAGACAGTTTATGTGGAAACACCTTGGTCAAGGACACAGTGATGACAAAGCAAGGTTCTGATCTCTTTATTTCATCAATTCATGATGTGGGAGGGGATATAAAATACCATGGGACCTCAGATACATAACGGCCACTTGGTGAAAACTGTGAATTTGGTAACAGGTCATATACTGCTCTAAATCAGTTTAGCCGCAAGCCATCGCCAACCATGACTTCACTCTGATGCTATTGTTAGAGAAAAAGGGAGGAGGTGATATTGATAAGAGTGTAATTAAACGGTATATGTAAATGTATTTAAGTTATTAGTTTCCTTTCTTATTTATCCTTCCATTCTTCAACCTCCGCATCCCACTTACCATCTGTATCTTTCTCTTTTTGTCATCAGTGAACATAGCATGTGATTTGGTCTACTGTGAATCATTCTTCTGCTCAGAAATACTTTCTCTTTGTCTCATTGTGCAGTATGACTCACAGTCCTAAATTGGGTATGTAGGAAAGAGCTGTTTAGCTGTCTGTTTATCTACTCAGCTGTACTCTACCTGTATCTCTTCTGCTTGATGGTAGGCATTTACTGTCATTCAGTGGGACTGTGGTCATTAGTTTCTGAATCATCCCCAGATTATTTCACTGGATGCTGTCAGGACCCAGCCCATAATAGATATTATATTTTCAACCTGCTCAGAGCTGCAAAGTTATGTGTGTGTATGAAAAATGTAACACTCATATACTTTTTGAAACACTGATCTTAATATGTACTTTAAAACCATTTAAAAAAACTGAACAGTCAAGAAACTGTTCTAAGAAACAACTAATTACAATAAAAGAATACTTAGTTTCGTATGCAGGCAGATGGTCACTTGATTTATTCCTCAATGAATTAGTTGTGTTCAAACTAATGATTCAATGTCTTAAACATAATCACTTACTGATGTAACAATGAAACCTGCTTGAAGAGTCACTGAGAAATCACACCATTAAGGCACAAATTGACAGTCAAACACACTACTGAATTTGAGGATCGGAACTAACTGTAACGTTCCTATATATAGTCTAAATTTCAGAACATAAACTATATGTGTGTGTGTGATGTGTGTGTGTGTGTGTGTGTGTGTGTGTGTGTATGCCATCAATATAAACAACAGCTTCCTCAATCCCTATGAAATTTATCCACATTTTTAATTATTCTCTAATTACTGTTCTAGTTGCAATATCTTTCAGAGAGCTGCACCACTAAATGGCAATCATTCTAGAGTCTGTCTGGCATTTATTTAAGGATCTCACATGCATTATCTCGTTGTGCCACTGATGCAGATGGAGCTGCGTTTGAATGGTTATGTAGTGCCACAAACAGCACAGAATAACCCACGAATCATGATCCCACATACTGGTTGCATAGCAACAAGAAACAGCTCATGTTCTGATAGCCTGTTCTTATTCCAGTTGCAGAGGGAGAAGAGTGAGAGAGAGGTGGAGCAAATTATATTTTATCAGACAGAAAGGCATAACTGCACATTTGCACAGTCTACTGGGTGGTGCTATATGTTATAATGTGTTATTTAATAAAATTACATTCATATTAATCTGTCTGTGTGTACAGCTCATCCTCATGAGGTAATATTTGGCTTTAAGTCTTAATTAGCCTTATTAGAAAGGCAATCATGAATAGGTCAGCAAGTCCCTCGGTATCAAACCCAGAGGTGCATAAAATATAGGACACACACATTTGAGTGACTTAAATGATCTTAGTGAATTAAACACTCTTGCTGACACATCAAAGTACAAAGGTGACTGATTTGACATGGTTTTCAGCCACTTATTTATATATGAAATGATTTTTTTGTGGATAAGTGATGTTTGGTCACCAGGAGATCCCAGCAGGATTGATTCTGGAATGCATGAATGTGCAGAAAGATGGAGCAGAACAAATCTCATGCCTCATCTTGCTAAATCTCCATTGACCTGATTCGCATACATCACAGCCACAGCATCTGTTTCTCTTTCTTGCTCTCTCTATGTTGTTTAATTCTCTTTTTCCCTCTGCCTTTCCCTTTCTCTTTTTTAATGAGGTCAGAGATATTCAGAAAGTCACAGTTATCCAGGTTCGTAGTATTAATGACAACAGCATCAATGTCACTCTACCGAAATTCAGCATGGGATGCTATAATGAGCTTGTGTCTATGTAAGAGACTGAGAGAGGAACTGAATGCATATATAAGTCTTTGTGCCCTGGTTTAAGATGGCTATTTTAGGTCGATGATTGATTTAAATAGATTTAGCTAAAGTTTTAGGGCAGAACCTCTTTTTGGATATCTGGGTTATCCATGTAACTTTGTCTTAACCAATAATGTGAGTGTGTGTTTAGGGAATAATTCCGCCCAGTAGTCACAGCATGAGAATATCCTTTTTGAGTGTCCTTTTTCTCATCACGTCCTCCTCTCATCTGTTCATCATTTTTTATTTTTTGTGTAGTTTTATCCACTGTCAGACTCAGATATCTGTGTTAAGTTTATGTGCTGGTGAATGATAGCATTATGTAATGTAGCCTGCATAAACATTAGTTTTTCTATTATAGTGTGGACTTCTCATTGACTATTGTATTTATATATATATAATGATATTTTCTATTCCGTAATCTTGCTCCTATACCTCACAGGAACCTTTCAGCATTCTTATATTTTCAATAAAATGTTATTTAGTATATTTATGAAGCTGTTTTCCTTGTGGAAAGCATTGGCTACATTCTGCTCCCCAGGTGTTTTCAGGTTTTACTATCCTTGTTGGGACAATTGGTTCTCACAGCGTAGGCAAAACTTGCTTCACACACTTGCGCAGCCCTCTGTAGCATCTTATAGGGCTATATCATTTGGCACTGTCCACACAATGCATTCTGGCAAGGGGCCGGGGATAAACATACCAGAGAAATAACCTATTTATCATCTTCCTGCTGTTCCCATCACATTTCCCATTATTCTGTTTTTCTTTTTGTGCTCTTGACAATTTTGTCACACCCTTCTTGTTGCTCTTTTATTTATTGAATCCTCTCTTCTATTATTTTAATTCATAGCCATCATAACAGATGTCTCTAATAAGACATGTCATAACAGCTGTAACACCCTGCAGCCTGCTGCTTTATTCATGTTGTTGTTTGTTTCTGGGTAATTTTGAGGACTACTTGTTATAGCTGTTTTTAGAGTTATAAGCCACATCTACTTCTTGCATCAAATGTCAGCCCCTAAATTACAGAGCAGTCTCTTTGGTTTCATACTAGTCATTTTTTTCTTCACTCTGCCTCTTTATCTTCTACAACCATTTTATGTCCTATTTTTATGGCAACAATTCTTGTGATCTAAACTGGAACAGCTAGGTGACCTTCAAAACTTGTTTCTGGAGGATAGGTAGAACTTAGTGGTGTGAGAATGAGAAAGAGAGAGAACTGAAATAGTTTGCTTGTCCCAGTGAGATGACTCTAGGAGGTTGTGAAAGGAATATAAATATATTTTAATAGGTCGGAGAGTGAGAGAGAGAGAGAGAGAGGGAGAGAGAGAGAGAGAGAGAGAGAGAGAGAGAAACAGAGGAGAAGAAAGAGAGAGAAAGGGAAATGGAGGGCCAGCTTGGTTTGTATTTGCATTTAATCATTTTGTTTCCCTTGGGCACAGTTGTGGCTTCAGGATCAGGGTACATCATCAGTCAATGATGTCAAGAATCAAGAGCTATCATAAACTACACTGAACAATATAAATACAACACTTTAGTTTTTGCTGATAAGACGTCTGGCTAGCCACAATAAAAGGCCACTCTAAAATGTGCAGTTTTACTGTACGGGGGGGGGGGGGGGGGGGGCTGGGTGATATGCTGTGTGATAAAACTGCACATTTTAGAGTGGCCTTTTATTGTGGTCAGCCTAAGGCAAACCTGTGCAATAATCATGCTGTGTAATCAGCATCTTGATATGCCACACCTGTGAGGTGGATGGATTATTAAAGGAGAAGTGCTCACTAACACAGACTTATACAGATTGGTGAACAATATTTGAGAGAAATAGGCCTTTTGTGTATATAGAAAAAGTCTTAGATCTTTGCGCTCAGCTCATGAAAAATGGGGGCAAAAACAAAAGTGTTGCGATTATTATTTTGTTCAGTGTACATAGTCATTCATCCATTTGTGACCCTGGACCACAAAACCAATCCTAAGTCGTTGGAGTATATTTGTAGCAATAGCCAAAAATACACTGTATGGGTCACAATGATCAGTTTTTCTTTTATGCCAAAATCATTAGGAAAGATCATGTTCCATGGAGATATTTTGTAAATTTCCTACTGTAAATAAATGAAAACATCATTTTTGATTAGTAATATGCATTGCTAAGGACTTATTTTGGACAACTTTAAAGGCAATTTTCTCAATAGTTTGATTATTTTGCACCCTCAGAAATTCAAATAGTTGTATCTCAGCAAAATATTGTCATATCCTAACAAACTATATATCAATGGAAAGCTTATTTATTAAACTTTAATATGATGCATAAATAAAAAAAATGTAAAATTTAAATTTAAGTCTGGTTCTGTGGTCCAGGGTCACATTTTTTCTATGTGAGTGTTGTGCACAGCAACATACCTGAAAGTTTCCATCCATCTATCTAAGCACAATCTCCCTGGTGTTCAGAGCCAACAGATTTAGAAATAATAATTGCACACAAAACACACAAATACACACATTATTAAAAATCTGCTTTCAAAATTTGATCAGAAGAAGGTACCTCCGTAGACATGAAATAAAGAGGATTTGGATTTGAACGTGCCTTAATGCCTTCCTGCCTCGGAATGCTGCCTCCGAAGGCAGCAATTTAGAGTTTTCGGATGCAGCCATTGCCTTTTCAATGAGAAGTCATGGCACGCCATGGGATCTATGTAGAAAGTCTATGGATCAAAGGGAGGCAATCCACTGCAACTTTACATGCGGGTGTCATTGTTGGACAGTGTTACTTTATAAAAATGAGTGACTTTTATACTTTTAATATCATATTTAGTCATATTTGTTTTATTTTTGTAATAGCGATTATTTTCTCATCTAATTTTGAGGAGAGGAAACACTGCCTCCCTTGCCTCCTCAGAGGTGCATCTCAATAAATTAAAATGTCGAGGAAAAGTTAATTTATTTCAGTAATTTCAGTAATTTTCTCAATAGTTTGATTATTTTGCACCCTCAGAAATTCAAATAGTTGTATCTCAGCAAAATATTGTCATATCCTAACAAACTATATATCAATGGAAAGCTTATTTATTAAACTTTAATATGATGCATAAATAAAAAAAATGTAAAATTTAAATTTAAGTCTGGTTCTGTGGTCCAGGGTCACATTTTTTCTATGTGAGTGTTGTGCACAGCAACATACCTGAAAGTTTCCATCCATCTATCTAAGCACAATCTCCCTGGTGTTCAGAGCCAACAGATTTAGAAATAATAATTGCACACAAAACACACAAATACACACATTATTAAAAATCTGCTTTCAAAATTTGATCAGAAGAAGGTACCTCCGTAGACATGAAATAAAGAGGATTTGGATTTGAACGTGCCTTAATGCCTTCCTGCCTCGGAATGCTGCCTCCGAAGGCAGCAATTTAGAGTTTTCGGATGCAGCCATTGCCTTTTCAATGAGAAGTCATGGCACGCCATGGGATCTATGTAGAAAGTCTATGGATCAAAGGGAGGCAATCCACTGCAACTTTACATGCGGGTGTCATTGTTGGACAGTGTTACTTTATAAAAATGAGTGACTTTTATACTTTTAATATCATATTTAGTCATATTTGTTTTATTTTTGTAATAGCGATTATTTTCTCATCTAATTTTGAGGAGAGGAAACACTGCCTCCCTTGCCTCCTCAGAGGTGCATCTCAATAAATTAAAATGTCGAGGAAAAGTTAATTTATTTCAGTAATTCAACTCAAATTGTGAAACTTGTGTATTAAATAAATTCAGTGCACACAGACTGAAGTAGTTTAAGTCTTTGGTTCTTTTAATTGTGATGACTTTGGTTCACATTTAATAAAATCCAATCAATTCACTATCTCAACAAATTAGAATACTTCATAGGACCAAAAAAAAAAAAAAAAAAACATTTTTAGTGAATTGACAGCTCAGAGCCGCTTCACAATATGGCTGCCAGCCCAGAGCCTCTCTACAAGATAGCAGCACCTTCAGATCCTCCAGCTGTCATGGATGCCAAGCAACAATTTTCAGCCATCACGGATACGACTCCAATGTTTCTGGTCAGTGTGAGGCATTCCACAAGTGTTTGAGGCTGGTCTCTCTAGTTTGGCAGAGCAACAGCTGATTTTGCCAGAGCAGCAGGGATTAGAGTCCTGCACGGGTAAATTTTTTGAGACCCGCAAAATTCAGCACCAGATCCAACCCGTCATCTGTGATAATATAAAAATGAAATCCGCACCAGCCCAGATCCGTTATATTTGGCCCACTACCCGATCTGCGCCCCCGCAATAAATCACACACGCTAAAATCATTCCAATTAAAGTGCTTTATTTTTTATCTCTCACCTCTCTCAACATCACAACAGTGTCATTAATGTGCTAATGAAACGAAAGTAGATACACAAATAAAGAAAAAGGAACAAGTAAAAATACAACCTGACCTTGTAGCTCACAATCTATGCATTTACTTTCCCTTAAGGTTACTGTGCAGGAAAAGGATATCATCCACAGTCCCATGTTTAAGTTGCGTTCTCCACTGCGTTGTGTTCTCCATTCTTGAATTACAAATCCAGCTGTGGAAAAGTCTCTCTCTCTCGCAGCGCTGTCGCACTGTCGCAGTGGTGGTGACGTGATGGGTCAAATGTCATATCATTGTTGCGTATCTGTAATGGTAATTTAGACATAAAAATATTATACATATTTTTCATCCGCGCTACTACCCGCCCGCAAGGAGTTAACTAACCGCATCCCCGCCCGTGAATTTCATGAATGTCAAAATCCACCCGTTTCAGCCACTTTTGTCCGGGTATCCGCAGGTACCCGACCCGTTGCAGGACTCTAGCGGGGATTCCAAGGGCCTCACCACTGGTTGTCACAGAGACTGTTCCCCTATCCTCAGTGCTCCCTGTAATAGTGGTCACTATTCTGTGTGTTTGGGCTACACACTGCTCTTCTACTTTTCCAGAGCCCACTCCAGCCCATGAGTCTGCTCCAGAGCCCACTGCATTCTATAAGTCTGATTCCCAAAAGTGGCAGCTTGTGCCGCAGAACCTCCTGAGGTGGTATCCGCTCCAGCTCCTCCTTAAGTGGCAGCTTCTGCTGCAGACTCTCCAAAGGAAGCAGGGTCCGCTCAAGCTCCTCTCAGGGCGTTGGTGCCCACTCCTGAACTCTTTGTATGGTCTGCAACCACAGAGGTCACCCATTAACTATCTACCTGTCCTGTCACAGCCAAGGAGGCCATCTGTGAACCCTCAGACTGTCCTGTGATGGCTAAGTAGGATGTTCCTAAACTCTCTGCCTGTTGTTATGGCCAATGAGGCCATTCCAGAAACCCGCTGCTTGCCCTAAGATGCCATCTCGAAACTGTCTGCCTATCCTACAGCTGCAGAGGCCATTGTTAATCTCTCTGTGCTCTCTGTTCCAGTTCCGCCTGATACACTTTGACTGTCACCTGCACCATTAGCCCCACTGAAGTGGTCCTCGGCTCTATCAGCTTCACCCTGGTGGTTAGCGGCTGGAGTGGCCCTCCTACTGCAGATGGACCTGGCCCTCCATCCCTCCCCCTGTTCTGCCTCTGGTCCTCCTGGACTCACGTCTGTTCTTGTTTAGGAGCATCTGAAGGCCGCTTTATCTGCGGACCGTCAGCCTCCATTATCATGCTGCACGTTATACATATATAGTTCTGAAAGAACTGTTTATATATTCAAGTCAAGTCTGGTTTATTGTCAATTCTTCTACATGTACAGCAAAAACTGACAATTGAAATTGCGTTACTCTCAGACCCTTGGTGCATACAGATAACACTAACAGTAGAGTATAAAAATACTATATATATATAAATATATATATATATACACACACACAAACACACACACAGTGGGTTTACAAAAGAATGTAAATTAAAAAACAAAATCACTGAATTGGAAAGGATCACCCCACTTGTGTCAGTATTTTGTTAAACCACCTTTTGCTTTAATTATGTAATGGGTTGACAGAAACGTGAGGTGCGAGCGGATCCATGTGCAAGGCTTTATTGAATGACAAGGTCAAAACAGGTAAGAATCAAACAATGCCAAACAGAGAATATAGAAGGCGAGACTGAAAAGTAATCCGTAACAGGCGTGGATCAAACACAGCAAACATAATCCAACATTATGGGGTTGATTCTTTTTCCAACTCAGTGATTCTGTTTTTTTTTTCCTGGCATGTTGGTGTTATATCTTTCTCTTGGATGATTGCACTGAGTAAAAACAGCTGGATAAAACAAAAACTGTGTCCATCTTCAATTCAGACTGCAAAGCATCAAATTTGATTATTTTAAAGGGGGGTGATTCTTTACTATATCCATAGTAAGTCGATTCATTTTGGCAGCCCCACAGCCTGTCCCACCTTAACCTCTCCACACCCACACTGCCATGTCTTTTATATGAGGACAGTAGGACAGATTTACAGAGAAACTGTAGACAGAGAGACAGACATTAAAAGATAAAACTGAAAAAGAGTGACCGAGACAGAGTGAAAGACTGAATGTGCTGTAGTGAGCAGAAAGCAGTTCTGTGTAAGCAGAGCTTCAGCCAGTTTGTCCCAGCTCGAGTGGGACCCAGTACACACAGATACCCACTCAGCACGTTTCCTTTGTCACTATTGTGGGCTCTTTCAAAAGAAGGGACCAGGTAGGGATGGGGACCATTGTAGGTATGAGAGGTGGAGGTTTAGATAGAGAGAGAGAGAGACATTTTTCACTGCATAAAAAGGAAATTAAACCCCTGAGTCAGGAAGAAACCTGATCTGTAATCTATGATCAGAAATCAGTTTTCATCTGATTAAAAGAATATCAGTGTCAAAAGAATATGTGTGCGTAAACTTGAGATGCTTGTGTTGTGTGTGTCTTTATAAGCCCATTATGAGAGTGTATGCATCTAGAAGTGTGTCGGCTCAGACTGAGCAATATTCTTGTTCTCTTGAAAAAACCTTTGCAACAGTGAACTCAGATATTGAGTAACGGCTAAAAAGATCTCTAGTATATGTAAATTTGAAAGTGAATGACATATGAGACCCAACAGAATTAGATAAGGACATGAGCATGGTCAGTTGGCATACATAAAGGATATGTTTGAATACCTATCTGCTGTTATGTAAATGTCAATGACAATGTCCATTATATGTTCTATTGGCAAGAGTATTTTTATGTGTGAACATGCTAGACTAATGTTTAGCAATCTCCACCAGGACCAGTACAGACCTGCTTGCATGTGTACGTGCTTTTCTATAGTGTATAAGATGCTCTGCAAGATCTGCAAGTTAATACATTTGATTTGTGTATACCCGCCATCAGATCTGGCAAGTGATGGATGTACAACATGCATGGCCTGATACATTGTTTATGTGCTGGGTTCGTGATTATGACAATGTGGGGCATGTCCAGAGGCCCAAACTAGTCTGACCCTCCCACCCTGAAATGGATCGAAGACACCATCTCCCCAATCACCTCTCCTCAAGGGTAACACAAGGGCCCCTGTTTCTTTCATGTATCTTGATCTTTCATGTTTCATGTACAGAAGCCTTGAAGAGCCCCATCTACAAGCCCCAATCAAGAGCAAATTTACCTTGAAACAACTATTATTTTTAATTATAAGGATTAATAAGAGGTGTCCTTTCCTGTTAAAGGGGTCATATGATGTGATGTAAATTTTTTCTTTCTCTTTGAAGTGTTACAAGCTCTTGGTGCATAAAGAAGATCTGTGAAGTTGCAAAGACCAAATTCTCAAATCCAAAGAGATATTCTTTATAAAAGCTGAGACTCGTCCACGCCCCCCTGAAATGGCGCATTCTAACACGCCCCGATATATCTATGTCAGTATGTGGGAAGATTTGCATAAAGTCGCACAAATGTTCGTGAAAAGAAAGAAGGCGTACCTTTCATTCTCGTTGTAGTGTTGTTGTTGCCGTCGCCGCCATGTCGTTCATTCTCATTCATTTTGAACGAATATTTAATGTGACTCAGTCGCGCAAGCTCAAAATTCTTGGTTCTGTACTGGAATTAGTCTAGTAGTTCACCTGTTTCAGTCAATGCAGTCTTGAGCCAGAAAGAAAATTGATTAATTTGTCTTCTTTCATGTTTCATATGACGTTATAATTTGTCATATTCTTTAATCTCTTAAATTTTGAATCTCGCTGGGTGTCTCACTGGAAGTAAATCAAACTTGCTTTGTGTTGCAAGGCTAATGATTGGCTGTTCACCAGTGATGTCACACATTACACATGTGCACATGCTCCACAAACTCAGGATCAAATCCTGAGTTGACAAAAAATTTGATGATCAGCATCATGGTACCAACAAAGCCGTATTGGAGAGATTTGGTTTTGTCAACTCGAAACTAATCCTGTAACTCTGAATTTGTTCAGCTTTGTTCATGGTGCAGGCCCCCTGGTCATCTTATTTAGGTTTGTTAACAAAGAGAGACATGCAAAATATGCAGAGCTGGGGGACACGAGGACTGGAATTGAGAACCGCTGTCCTAGTGTGTTACTAATGGTACTGGCAACTCACAATTGAACAGGTGAACTGATGCGAATGTGCTCTAGGTATAGTGTTAGGGGAGGGGCCATGGTTCGGGGGCTCCAGTACGTCATCTAACCCTCTATTTAGCCCTGCCCCAAAAATCCTGAACCAAGAATTGGTGAAAAACTGTTTAACGGTCTAACTCCACTATTCAGTAGGATACTACATAATCCAGGATCTTTGTAATGTGTTTCAGCAATACATTTGTACCATGTATAATGCATTCAGAAACAATTCTCAGAAATTACTTTACAGGGACTTTAAAGTTGACATGAAACAGCATTTTGGTCGTTTTTATTCCTTATTGCGACTCATTGTATATCTGAGTGAAGCAGCTTCTCCAACCAGAAAAACTGTATGGAGGGACTTGATGTTGTCCATTAAGTATCGATTGGATCGTTGTGGTTGGGTAATTGTAACTGACAGGTTGATGGAGGGAAGGGACTATTGTGCTGGCCAATGTACACATCATCAGAGAAGAGATGTCATTGCAAGGGGGAGAGGATGATAATGCTTTTGAATAAAGTTTATGAGGGCAGATTGTCTACCCAGGGCCTGTTGTACATTTTCTTTGGATCCTGCCTTGTTTGTGTAGATGCTGCCACCGGTTCCTTATGGAACAAAAATATATTGCAGTATATTGGAAAATATCATGTAATACATTAGGCATATATTCTTATATATATTTATTTTTTCCAATATATTGCAATATACTAAAAGCGGCAATCATTTGTATATTTTGCAATATATAATATAATATATGTATCATCAATATATTATTCAATGTATTCAAATATATAATATATTAGAAAATAAAAATGGAAAATAATATATTACAATATATCACAATATATTTTAAGAAATATATTTTCCTTTCGTAAGGGGTGAAACAGTGTTAGCATAGGCCTACAGTATAACTCGACAGATTTGACTAATAACACTATTTTATTAACTACAGAAGCATCCTAAATTACAGTCTGCCACACGTGGTACCTACAACTTTGCTTATCTCGTGATTTAATTTGCATCATGGTGACAAATAGGCCTATCCATCCGCAGGCATACAAGCAAGTAGTCTAAAGTCTTCTGATGTACACTTGCACAACTGCTGATTTAAAGCACCCATAGACTTTACGAACACGGTCTTTAATAGAAAAAGAACAGCGAAATGAATTCGCTCGTTGTTGTGCATCCGTGGGCGCGAAATGCGTTCAACATACTAATCAGACGTAACCCTCACTCGCGCGCTGCTGTCCTCCGTGTGTAGGCTCGCGCTGTATGTGAGCCCACGCAACCCCCCTTCAATCATTCATTCTTTCGTCTATCAGTCGGACTAAAGAAAGACAAGAGCGACACGCCGGAGGTCGCGTGGACATCAAGGCTCTTGTGACAATTACGGAGGAATTCAAATATTCGTCGAGGGATGAAATAACGGGTTGGATTCTGCGTCGTTACCTGAAGCTCACCGTTACGCGAAGGATTCGCTTTATGTTTCACAACCGCCCGCGCTGCTCGGGCTGAGAAAAAAATCAACACACAAAGATGCGGATTTAACGGAAAAACTATCGAGTGCTATCTGGCCTTTAAAACGGGAAGAAAACAGAAACACCTATGTGAGCTGGACGAAACCATTCCGCTTTGTCTTCGCCTGAGAGAAACGTTGAGATTCGTTGGATTTGAAAACACAGCCACGCCAACGGTAAGTCTGTGTATCTGTAACGAGCTGTTCGTTTAAAGATAAAGCTTTGGTCATGGCGAATTAATAATGGCCACGACACATTATATGGCTGTCAGAATTGTGAGGTAATGTAACGTTAACATTTCAATTATCTCACACGGGTCGCGTGTGACGGAGTGTGAATGACCATGCTGCTCGCCTTTTGTTTCGGCGTGTGTCTGTGCGTCCACCGCGCACATTCACTCCTGCCCAGACTATCATGTGAGCTTTCCACCCAAACATTACGGTTCAACTCACTAATGAGAGGGATATGTGTGCGAGCGGAGGGTATCTGGCGTTTTAAATGCAATGCAATGTGATATAGCGCGCATCTTGGGCTTCTTGCATGCCATCTGCTGTGCTATTTTGATTTGTCATAGGCGGTAGAGGGGGATGCATGGCCTCACTTGCTGTTGCGCTGTCCGAATCCAAGACTAGGGACAAAAAGCATCACTACAGTATTGTCAAACTGTTGTGAAAGGGGAGGACAGGTAGCTACTAAACCGAATGTACTGCACAACAACATTTAATGGCAGTTTTGCACGGCTGTCTTTGGCAGATTAGAGGGTTTAATGATTGAAATAAATCGGACATGGCAGTGCCTGCTATTGTATGCTGTATAAATGGAGTGATAGGGCGAGAAAAACACGGAATTTGATGACATTAACGCAGCATGAGGGGGATTACAGCCGATTCTGCGGCCAGGGCTCGTGCTGCTGTTAACCGATAGTACAGTCGTGGCCAAAAGTTTTGAGAATTACATAAATATTAGTTTTCAAAAAGTTTGCTGCTAAACTGCTTTAAGATCTTTGTTTCAGTTGTTTCTGTGATGTACTGAAATATAATTACAAGCACTTCATACGTTTCAAAGGCTTTTATCGACAATAACATGACATTTATGCAGAGTCAGTATTTGCAGTGTTGGCCCTTCTTTTTCAGGACCTCTGCAATTCGACTGGGCATGCTCTCAATCAACTTCTGGGCCAAATCCTGACTGATAGCAACCCATTCTTTCATAATCACTTCTTGGAGTTTGTCAGAATTAGTACGTTTTTGTTTGTCCACCCGCCTCTTGAGGATTGACCACAAGTTCTCAATGGGATTAAGATCTGGGGAGTTTCCAGGCCATGGACCCAAAATTTCAACATTCTGGTCCCCGAGCCACTTAGTTATCACTTTTGCCTTATGGCATGGTGCTCCATCGTGCTGGAAAATGCATTGTTCTTCACCAAACTGTTGTTGGATTGTTGGAAGAAGTTGCTGTTGGAGGGTGTTTTGGTACCATTCTTTATTCATGGCTGTGTTTTTGGGCAGAATTGTGAGTGAGCCCACTCCCTTGGATGAGAAGCAACCCCACACATGAATGGTGTCAGGATGCTTTACTGTTGGCATGACACAGGACTGATGGTAGCGCTCACCTTTTCTTCTTCGGACAAGCCTTTTTCCAGATGCCCCAAACAATCGGAAAGGGGCTTCATTCGGAGAATATGACTTTGCCCCAGTCCTCAGCAGTCCATTCACTATACTTTCTGCAGAAGATCAATCTGTCCCTGATGTTTTTTTTGGAGAGAAGTGGCTTCTTTGCTGCCCTTCTTGACACCAGGCCATCTTCCAAAAGTCTTCGCCTCACTGTGCGTGCAGATGCGCTCACACCTGCTTGCTGCCATTCCTGAGCAAGCTCTGCACTGGTGGCACTCCGATCCTGCAGCTGAATCCTCTTTAGGAGACGATCCTGGCGCTTGCTGGACTTTCTTGGACGCCCTGAAGCCTTCTTTACAAGAATTGAACCTCTTTCTTTGAAGTTCTTGATGATCCTATAAATTGTTGATTTAGGTGCAATCTTAGTAGCCACAATATCCTTGCCTGTGAAGCCATTTTTATGCAACGCAATGATGGCTGCACGCGTTCCTTTGCAGGTCACCATGGTTAACAATGGAAGAACAATGATTTCAAGCATCACCCTCCTTTTAACATGTCAAGTCTGCCATTCTAACCCAATCAGCCTGACATAATGATCTCCAGCCTTGTGCTCGTCAACATTCTCACCTGCGTTAACAAGACGATTACTGAAATGATCTCAGCAGGTCCTTTAATGACAGCAATGAAATGCAGTGGAAAGGTTTTTTTGGGATTAAGTAAATTTTCATGGCAAAGAAGGACTATGCAAATTCATCTGATCACTCTTTATAACAATCTGGAGTATATGCAAATTGCTATTATAAAAACTTAAGCAGCAACTTTTCCAATTTCCAATATTTTTTATGTAATTCTCAAAACTTTTGGCCACAACTGTAGTGTCTCGTTCAGTTGAACACACTCTCATCTCGTCTGGATGGGGATTTCGAGGCGCTTTTAGTCTCTGGACTGGACTTTGAGTAATTTTTCAGGTAACAGGAAAAAAATATTCTTCCATTTGAACAGCAACTAGCGCAGCCGAATGTTGTTGAACTTTCTGATCGTTCCACCATGATTTGTCGAGTAGAAATGTACCGTCTGTATGTGATATCTTAACAGTTGTTCAGACCTTTCAGCAAATGGGGGATTTGAAAGTAAATTACTGTTACATTCAAATCAAATTAAATAAAACGTAGTCTTACATCTAGGGGTGCACCGAAATGAAAATTCTGGGCCGATACGGAAACCGAAAATTCTGGATACACTTGGCTGAAAACCGAAAATGTGTTGTAATGATAATTTATTATTTTATTAAATAATATAAAGTTATTTTGTAATACTTTTTAAATTTCACTCGATTTTAATGATACTGAATTAAAAGAAAGCACAAGCCAATAAAATAACCACACTTTTACTGAAAGTAAAACAATAAAACTTGACAGAATTTATATTAATATTGGTAACACTTTACAATAAGGTTCATTAGTTAACATTAGTTAACTACAGTTAACAAACTAAGAATGTATTAATTTTAGTTCATGTTAAATGTACAGGTTGTAGGACCTGCCACTAGAGGGCGCACTAACAAAACAATAATAAAATCGCGTGGTTTGATGAGGCTAAGAAGGAGCGTGGAATGATGGGATTTGTTGTCTTCTACCCAATTGAGATCAGCATCTCTTTCTAGTTGAAGTTTGTCACAAAGCTCTCTCCATCTAGAAAATGCAACACCGATGTTGATGCTCGCTCTTTCTCTCCTCTCCCCCAAACTCTTCTTGGGTCGTTTGGTTGACCCGTAACGCTTACTTTTACGGGAGCTGTCCTTGTCGACAGAACCAGTGGCAGATGGTAAACAGTAATTATGTTCCATAAATAAGTAACACAATCCACCACAAAATGTGCAAGAAGAAGTAAATAAGGAACTGCTTGAAGCAAGCTAGTGGTTTGCTGGACGCTAGAAACTACTTCCATTTGTCCATGACACTGTTGTCATCTGGTTTCTACGTCAGTAAAGGCGGTAACAAAGAGTAACTAATGTCATCGACGGGCGACTGCACTGCCCCATGTCACTGTTTAGAATGGGAATTTTCTCATGATTTACAAGTAGTTGAAAACATTAGAGATATTGTTAGTAATCAGCTGGACAAAATATATAACACTAGCCTAGTGGTTTTTGGATATTTTACTTCAAATATCTTACAAATTGTACCTTTAATTTCAACATTTACTATTTCATTATTAAAATCAACAGTTGTGCTAGTTGTAATTCACTGCAGTCTGAATTAAAATGAACTAATGAAATGAAAAGCAGCAGCTTCTAATTCGTCACTAACATTGAAGTATACAGAGATAAAACAATGCAAGTATCATTTGTCCTGAAGCTTATCGGTACTCCGATATTGACCCAATTACGTAACAGTCCAAAAAAATACCGGTTCTCGGTACCCATCCCTACTGGCTAGTAAAATTTGAGAATTTATTAGCCATTTGCTAATATTAGACATCAAGTCGCCCAGAGTGAAGATTTAGTCACATATGCGAGTGATGTACTTGCAATGTAGAGGGTTGATCATTGTAGTGGCAGTGATGAGAGGAATGCGACATTGGCCCCCCAGAGTGCTGACAGTCTAAATCCCCCTTACTCTCCTCTCTGTATGTTGCTGTGAGTGAGACCACTATTGTACCTACGCACAGGGTTCTGTGTTTCTGTAAGCCAAGTCATCATTACTACTGCTGGTGCTTTTGTTTTCACTAACACCCCTACATTCCTGCCCACCGCCTCAGTAGGGCACAGAGAGCAGAGACGGGCATGATGATAATATTATAATAGGTATCACCATTTAGGGTTAGTTTGACTGTGAAGCTTCAGGTCAGCTGTACGCTCAGCCAACACTAGGGATGGGCAATATGGGCTTAAAAATGTATTACTATAATTTCTGATATTTATTGTGATAACAATATCAATGACGATAATTTAGGGAATCCTGTTTTTTTTTTTTTTAGAGAAAAGTATTGTCTTTTCTATTTTTACCCAAAATAGGGTGTTGTGAGCAGTAGGGATGTCCCGATACCACTTTTTCACTTCTGATACCGATGCCGCAGCTTTTGGCTATTTGCCGTTTCCGATATCAATCCGATATTTTATTTTATTTTGGAACTAATAATAATAAAATAAATGGAAGCACTTTGCTCAATTAGCCACCTAAAACATCTCAATCAAATGGAGAACAAATACTTCTCCAGTATATAGTCCACAAGAATGCCACCCTTTATTCAAACAGTAAAAAAATAAATAAATAAATAAATAAAAATACAGGTACTTCAGTACTTAAAGCTACCTACAGGTTTAAAGTTTAAAAAATTTAAATGGTGATGGTTGGGGGGATGGGTAGGGTGTATTTGTATGTTCTGGTGGGCGATATGGCAAAAATGACGAAAAAATATTTTTAGAAATATCATGATTTTATTATGATTGTTTGTCATGTTGGTTTTTCTATTTTGCAAGCTGTTTGAGCATCACAGGTAGGGTTGGACGATTATGGCCTAAAATCAAAACCTTGATTAATTGAACATTTTACCTCGATTACGATTAATGAACGATTATTTTGTTTCTGTTTTTTTTTTTTTTTGCCTCATAGTTCACTCAAATATGATTGACTATCAGCAATTATTTTATCTATGTTCGTAACATTTCTTACTAGGGTTGGGTATCATTTGAATTTTATCGATTCCGATTCTTATCGATTCATAGTTTCGATTCCAATAAGATAAAAAAATCCAATATAAAAAAAATTAAGTCAAACATTTAGATGTCAAACATTTTTACAAAGCATTCTGTTGCAGCTGAATAACATGAGCAAAAATCAGCAGCCTACAAAACACTGCAAGAGGAATTTTGCCTGTGATTAAAAAAAATATACCTTAGCAAAAACAACTAGATTAATATAAATTTCAAATATTAAAGTGATAAAGACAAGTAATAAGATAGGTCAGTAATAAGAAAGGAACAAACAAATCAATAAGAAATATCATAAATACAACTAAACTAAATTTCAGGTACAGAAACTGTAATTAAAAGTTTAAAAACACTGCATAGTTTTCTTTTTATGAATAAAATAAATATTAATCAAGTAAAGTTATTAAATATATTCAGTCAAGATCAGTGAATGATTTTCTTTTGTTCTTTGATTAACATTAATGACAGGCAGCGCGTTTATTAGGCTGTCGATTTAAGCAAAAATACTGCACATGTGTGTTTTCTTTCTCATCTGTTTACGTAAGACAAAAACGGCTGTGTTTATGATGATGTACTGATGTAGTTTTCTGTATCGTAGTTTCGATTCGTAACAACCTTTTCTACAGTTAAAATACAGAGAACAGTCCGAGAACGGACACAAACCGGGAACCCGCAGCGCGACCGCTGCTCTCTATGCACGCGCTTGTGCTTCATGTGCGCTGCACACAAACATGCTATAATAAGTTTTGAGATTCTAAGCTACTTTAGTGATAAATCACAAGACAGCGCTGACAACTAGTTTCTGTGTTCCTCTGTACGCGCGATCTTCATAGCTACTGTTTATATGAGTGTTCATGCCACAATGCAGCTGCACGAACATGGGAGCTCAAAATAATAATACACATCTGACCGTCTAATCGCTTGAATGTCCAAACCATAAAACAAATACAACTGACAAAGTTTAGTTTAGACGCAAGGCCATCACTATGTGTTGAACCAGCGTTCACCTCCGTGTTTTGCTTTTATGCCACTGACTGGACGGGCTAGTATGCTTTTAAGGGGGAAGTGTTAACAGGATTAAAAAACCGAAATGAATTTCGGTTTTGATTATTTTTCGATTAATCGTCCAGCCCTAAACACAGGCAAACTAATATCCCTATAAAAAAGACAAAGCTTGTTACATTAAGGTAACAAAATATGAAAAAGTATGGCGGATATTTAGGCCAAAGTGGGAGAAGATAAAAATCTTTGTCTATTTTATTTTTGTTATAAAAAAATAAAACAAAGATACACATTACAAATACACATAATACACAAATAAAAATAAGCAGTGTTTTGCAGGTACAATAGTATTTAGCAGGAGCATTCAAAAAATTGAAGGAACAAGTAAAAATAAAACACAGTCTACATTGATCTTATTAAAGCAACAGTTTTAAAGTTTTTTCAGTCAAGAGTATTGAGTGATTCTTTGCTTTGTGTTTGGTGTTTTATTAACATTAAAGGAATAATTCACCCAAAAATGTACTTCATGTACCCACACAAAAATAGTTTCAAACCGGAATGAGTTTTCTTCTCCTGCTAAACATAAACTCTATTTTGAAGAAGGCTGAAAACCAAACAGTTGCTGGTTCACAGTGACTTCCAGAGTATTTTCCCCCCTAATATCAAATTTAATGTGGACCAGCAACTGTTTTGTTATCAGCTTCTTCAAAATGTCTTCTTTTGTGTGGAGCACAAGAAAGAAATTAATATACTGTAGGTTTGGGACAACATGTGAGTGAATAAACAATGTCAGAAATTACATTTTAAGGTGAACTAACCCTTTTATTACAGTCGACAGCATACAGCCTACTTTCCCTTTAAGACCTGCTCGCATCTAATATACAGACATGCATCTGTTAATTTCAGTTGTTTACTTTCATTTCACATAACCAACTGAGGCTATACATAAACCTTGTGTTTTTGACAGTATTAACACAAAACATAACTTAGTTCAGTAATCTATGGCGTTATTTTGCCTCGGTTCTCGAATCAAACACGTCTGACAGTTTTTGTTATTTTTGGACCAAAATGTATTTTCAATGCTTCAAAAAATTCTAACTGACCCTCTGATGTTACATGGACTACTTTGATGATGTTTTTCTTACCTTTCTGGACATGGACAGTAGGGATGCACCGGTTGACCGGCTTTAAATCGGAACCGGATGGTTTTTGTGTAAAATACGCAATCGGCAATCGGACGGTTTTTGGTCTTTTTTCGGCCGAATTTTCCTTTAATTTCACATGGTTACAGTTAATCTTTTAATTTAAGGCCAGTTCTATGTAGTTTCAACCCAATTCAAAAACAAAAGCTAAATGCTGATGTCTGTAACATCTATGTTTGAATGAATGAAGGCTACTTACTGTGCAGTTACTGACGTTAATTTCAGATGGTTTTCAATAGCCAAAAGCCAGTTTGGCCTATTAAATACCAAATAAACATCTTGTTTATGCACACTTTTCTTCTTTCTTGTTTGTTGCTTAAAGAAAAAAAAAAAACGGAAATCGGTAATTGAATCGGCCAGTTTGCTTGTAAAAAAATCGGTATCGGAATCGGCCGTGAAAAATCATGATCGTGCATCCCTAATGGACAGTATACCATACACACAGATACAATGAAGGGACTGAGAGCTCTCGTACTAAATCTTAAATATCTTAAACAATGTTCCAAAGATAAACGGAGGTCTCATGGGTTTGGAACGACATGAGGGTGAGTTATTAATAACATAATTTAGATTTTTCAATGAACTAACCCAGGGCTCCAAACAAAAAAATCGAGTAAGGAGCCATTGGCTCCTATAAGAAAAAAACTTAGGTGCCAAATGATTTTTTTTAGGTGCCACAGAATAAACATGTTTTATGCGTTTTATTTAAATTATTTATTTTACATTTTAACTTTTTAATCATACTGACGTGTTTATGTCTCATCTTTTCTTGACTTTATCAGCATTTTAATCCATCTTGTAGATGACCTGGGAATTAAGTTTCACTTAAAGTGGGAGCTAAATGTCTTTTCCAACTTGAAACATACAGTCATGCGTTGTTTATTACACAAAATCTGTACCAATATCATGGACCATAAGCATTACTTGGCCCCTGAGTATAGTTTGGGGTCCTCCTCAATGCATCCTGTAAATGTTGTCATACTCTCTTAAAAATAAAGGTGCTTCATGATACCATAGAAGAACCTTTTTTTCCTGTCTAAATGGTTTCATAAAGAACCTTTAACATTTGAAGACAATAACAGATTATGAAAAGGTCAGAAAGAGATTGTTCTTCAAAGAGCCTTTGACTGAATGGTTCTTTGTGGAACCAAAATTGTTCTGTGAAGAACCTTTTAAGCTCCTTTATTTTTAAGAGTGCATGTCTTTCACACTTTCAGTCTGTTTTTCTTAATTAGTAAAATTACATTTTATAGGAGGAATTGAATCATGTAGACAACAGGTTAAAGGCAGGGTAGGTAATACATGTATAAACAACTTTCTTCCAAATTTGTTTAAACTTTCTATATATATCAATGCATAATTAAAATGTAAGTACTCTGATAAAAAGAGTATAAAAATCGAGTGACTCTAGACCGTTTAATCTGTATTAAACACAGCTCATTATTTCCATTTCGGGACGAAACATAGGATTGGCTTAGGCGACTGTCACTCTCTCGCAACCATGGCAACCACCCTTTTGCCACACATGACCTGCCCACTTGCGCGTGCACGTTTGATTTGAGGAATTCAACAGGGGCAGATCCTAGGAATACCAAAACAATGGCAGAGAAACAGCAAGCAAAATTCACAGTACCAGCCTATGCAGTTAGTGAAGGCAAACCAGGCAAAAAAAGGAAGACAGTAACAGTACAAGAAAAGGCAATGAACAAAAAGTCTTTGGATAAACAAAGAAATAAAACGCGAGTTAATATCGACGTGGCTTTCCAGCTATGGCGAGAACTGAGGGAACTCAAGGGGCTGAAAAGTGACTCCTTGATGGCTTTATTTCTGCTGGACTGGTAAATCTTTCTTTTTGTATTTTGATCATACATATTTTTTTCATGAAGCATGTGTCATTAGTACACATAGCTGCGTAATATAGCTAACATAACATTACTTAGCAAGCCGTAGTAGAGGCTTTAGAAGGAGCCCAGAAGGGAGGGGGTGGAGTGAATGGAAATAATGAGCTGTCTTTAAAACAGTCGTGAGAGGTCTACAGTCACTCGATTTTTATACTTTCTTTTTCAGAGTACTTACATTTTAATTATGTATTGATATATAAATAAAGTTTAAACAAAGTTGGAAAAAACGTTTTTTATACATTTTTTTTTTTTTTTTTTTTTTTTTTACCTATCCTGCCTTTAACCCTCTGGAGTCGATTAACGCGGGTACGCGTTTTGAGTCATTTTCTCCTGATAACCCCGAAAAGAACTTAAATTACACTTTCAGTTTTAATCGTACAGATAAGAGCAATACATCAATAGAATCTGTAAAGGGTCTACTTTTTTTTGGATACAGACATGACATAAAACTTTGTGCACTTATAAAATAAAGATAACAAACAAGGTGCGCTGTCTGCAGCCTTTGTCTGTGCTGATCTTCTTTAACAAACACGTCATTTAAATGAACTGTAACTCCGTGAATACTCAACGAAAATACATGAGAGAGATATCTATAGAAAGCTTGACATGTCTATTTTTAAACTAAACAAGTGCCGCCGAAAACAGATATTCTGTGATAAAGTAATATATATGGGCTTGAATATGCCCATAACAGAACAAAAAGCAGCGAGACTGTTCTTCAAGTTTTTATTTCACTGTTTGCTTCGCGATGAGAGGAATAAGACATAATTCACCCCAAAAAGATGTGATGTGGTTGAGGATTTGAGAAATGGATTTCCTCAGAAAAAAAGAATGAAGCACTTTATTCAGCAGAGATCATAAACATGAGTAAGTCTCTTTTTATTTATTTATATACTTGTACTAGTTTTCACATAAAGTGTAAACATTTTACTAGTTAGACTTTTTCCAAATACTTTTTCCAAACTATAATTCCTGACTAAATGTATAATCAAGTGAAACATTATTAAGTTTCAATAACAATATACTATACCATTCAAAAGCTTGATGTAAATAATATAAATGTAACAAATAGATAACTGTAACAAATGTAAAAACAATGCTTTTCTTTCAATTTATTCCCCCTAAAAACCCAGAAAAATATTCTCAGTTCTTTTCAACATTAATAATAATGATAATAATAATAACAATAAATGTTTTTTTGTAGAAAATAAGATTGTTAAAAGGATTTCTGAAGGATTGTGTGACTGGAGTAATGATGCCAAACAATTTGTTTGAAAGTCTGCTTTGATTGTTCCTAATAAACTGTTTTACTGCTCCCCCAAGTGGATATTAAATTATGTTGTGGGATAATTAAATATATTCTTAATAAACTACAAACATAAAATTATATCCTTTTATTTTGTCCTCACATTCTTTCTTGTAACTCCTTCCTCTCAGTGGCACAGATGACTGAGAGGCTCATTATGCAGCTCATTATGCGGCCCTTTGTCTTCTCAGGTGTAAATCACAATGATATTCATGGTAGTTGACGCCTACTCGCATATGACTTTTACCAACAAAAAGTGTCTTAGAAAATTTAAATCAATATATTGTTTTCTGTGAGTGAGTAAACAAGATGATTTTCACATAATTTAGAAATAAAAAGTCTAGGCTACAAGCTCCAGTTCTCAAAAATCCCGGGAACCATTGTTCTTTATGTGTTTTTTTGCCTTATTCAAGTGTTTTAACATTTTTACTTTTTCACTAACCACGCATTATATTTTTTTTCTCAAAAACACAATCATGTACATTAGGGCTCGATGACCTCGACGCAAAAAATACGTCGACGCAAAATATGCGCATCGATTCGTCGACCTGTTTTTATTTCTCTAAAAAATGTTTGCAAAACGTTTACCTTATGTGCGCTGAATATACGCGATGGCCGGATCAACATTCTGTCCAACGTTATATAACCAATCCAGGGGGTTTTCTGCATTGATCTTTTTTTTTGGCGGCTGTCAAAGCCTTATTTGATCAGTGACAGGGCGCGTACGAGAGAGAGCCCCGGCTGCGCGCGCACTCACAGTCTTCAAACAACACGAGCGCTTCTTGCTCTCTCTCTCCCTTGTGCATATTATCATTAAACACGATAGAAAAAGGGCGAAACACCAAAGTTTCACGCGCGCTCGCGCACTCACAGTCTTCAAACTACACGAGCGCTGTCTTGCTCTCGCTCGCTCGCTCTCTCTCTCTCGCTCGCTCGCTCGCTCTCTCTCTCTCTCTCCATCATGCATTTTAACCAAAATCATTAGACACGATAGAAAAAGGGCGGAACGCCAAAGTTTCACGTGGAGCATTCAGAGATTTTTTTTTCTCCATGACAGGCTGCTGGCTCCCACTGTTAATTTTTTTTTTTTTTTTTTGGAAAAGCACTCTCTGTATTAGCTTAAAGCCCTCAAGTTTACATTGGTTACATTCTTTCAATTGCTCCAAACAAGTATTTTGGGTGTAAAATAACTTTTTTATTGAATGCTAGACATCAAGTTGTTGTTATTTTCACCTGAAAGAACTTCTTTTTTCAGTAAGCTAGGCCCTATGTGTTCAGTAAGCTTGTTTCAGTAAGCTATGTGTTTTCAAGGTTTCAAGGTTTTATTGAATGCTATCTTTATACAAGTGCAAAGTAATGCATTCTTAGTCTTTTATTTTGTAATTTTAAGAGCAATAAACATATATTGCAATGTTAAGGAATTGATGTTTTTTTCATTCAGATATGTAAATCAACATGTATAAATTGTTAGTCAATTAATGGGGAGATAATCGAAATCAAATCGGTCTGGAAAAATTAATCGTTAGATTAATCGATGCATCGGAAAAAATAATTGCTAGATTAATCGTTTAAAAAATAATCATTTATCCCAGCCATAATGTAAATACATGCATTTCACATATTATTACAGCCCAGTTTGTGCTGATTACAGTGAGATTAGACTTCACCCATTTAGATATTTATAAGAAACTGAAAAAAGCACAAATGTCAGGGCATGACAAAACTTCTCCAGGCCCCAAAAATACCCTTAGACTCCAGAGGGTTAATTAAAAATATTAAAATTCAATAGCTCATAAATATAGCAAAATGCTCCTCTTTATAGTTTCTAGCTGACTGATGAGCTTATGGACACCGAAAGGTTACTGAGGTTAATATTACGTTGCAATGTTTACAAGCTTTACACGTTTTCCGCAGTTTGAAAGTGTTGTACTGTAGAATCTCTTACAAAATAGCCTACCTTTTGATGTTAATTCATGTTCATTATGTACTCTAGTAGTAAAAAGCAAGGTATGATAGGTTCACGTGCTGCTTGAACTGAGGCACTACTCATGATCGCGCCTGCCGCATTAGGGGCCGTTCACATGTCGCGTCTTTTGCGCGCTCAAGTTCGTTATTTCAAATGTAGGCACGCGGTATGCGTGCGTGCTCATAATGGAAGCGACGCGCTCGTTTTTTTTCCAGGCGCGTCCGCACCGCATCGAGTTAAAAACATCTCAACTTTTCAGAATCCCGCAAGCGCACCGCAGGTCATGTGACAAGAACCAACCAATCAGCTTCATCCTTTCCAGTACCAACGTTGAAAGCTCAGCCAAGATGAAGGAACAGCTGATCATAGCTGTATATGGATAGCCATTTTTAAATAAATTTAGTAACAGAGCTACTGCAAGCGATTTTTAATGCTGCAAATCGATTTATCCTTTGCTGAAATTTACGCGTCTTCATGGAGAGAGCAGGTCATGGTTGCTTAGCAACGGCAGACGCCTCAGGAGCGCAAGAGCCCGAAGGCTTTTGGAAAAAAATCAGAAAGTGGCGCGCCTAGCGTTTTCCACGCGTTTTTAGGCGCGATATGTGAACGGCCCCTTAAGGAACACCAAAACTGTATTTATTGTTTGAATTTTGTTATGAATTTGGAATAATTTTAAAGCTGATACTTTGTAAATTAAAAAGTAACAAAGCACAAAGCTTTTTGCAATTACTGGACGGCAAGTGCACTTCAAATAATGAAGTTCATGCATTAACAGAACACACCATGGACTAAGATCTTGTTAAGAAGAAGCCTTATGATTATAAACGAGAACTGTTAACGATATTGCCAATAGAGCCCGACCGATATGGATTTTTCGGGGCCGATGCCGATATTAACTCGAAAAGAGCCGATTTATAAGCCGATATTTTGATTTTAAAAATAATCTGGATATTAGACCCATTTCCTATAAACTGCATTTACACAACATTCAATAGCAAAATATCTGCCTGTTCTATGTATGTGGGCTGTATAAACCATTTTCCAGAATGGACTATGTTAAAAAAAAAGCCTTAGATTACAGTCTCAATGACTAAACAATTGCACATCAAAAGTATATATTTTTTTATGATCAAAAAACAGTCTGGTTTTAAACATTTAACACTTTTACTTTCTTCCAGTTGAAGCTGGTTTTAACAGTCTGTGTGTTTACTGTAAATAAATTATAATACTAAAGTTAAAGTATTTGCAGAAGTAGTCCCACACTTTGCTGCTACAGCATTCACCTTTTTCAGCCATCTGTAGGCAGAAAGATAGACGGAGAAAGAATAAGCATGTGTATTAATAATATCACCATGTATCATTACTCATGTCATCATTAGAATTATAATAATAATAAACTTGGATCTCCTACATAGGCAAAAATGAGAAATATATATTTTTTTATTTGTCAAGCAATAGGTATTACCTACTTATATTTAACACTTGTTCAGCTCACATTTATTTACATGTCCCCTCTGGTTTAATCATTTCTGACGCACCTACTGTAGTTACTGTAACTACACTATATTTGCTCTCACAGACACATTCACAACAGACCCGTATATCTTCTCCTCTTCTCTTTGTGCAGTCTGAATAAAAACATCCAATTACGCCCAATTAAGGCCCAATTACGCCGTCATTATGTGGGAAACACACCGCAATAGAATAAGAATAAGTTAAACGCTAACGTTATAGTTTGACCTCCTATTAACGTTCGCGCTCTTCCACTGATAAACATGGTATTAGCTTTGTGGCTAATCTAATATAGCAATGCATTAGCGGCTGTAAGTGATGTTACAGAATATTTAGAAGTGATAATGATAGGACCGTTAGCTAGAACTACCACACAGTTTTTATATACAGGGTATGAACTAAATCTACAATCATTTCACATGACGAACGACAGACTCACCGTCAAAACAGTTGATCGCTTTCTTCTGTAGTGGACTTCTGGCGCTGTTGTTAACTCTGGAGCTGCAGAGCTCCCTCTGGTGGGCACACTATGCAAAACTCATAACATGAGTGAAGCATGAGACTCTGTTTCTCATGTTTCATCGGCCGTTATAAATGCCGATGCCGATTTAAATGCAATTAGCTTATATCGGCCGATAATATCGGCCGGCCGATATATCGGTCGGGCTCTAATTGCCAATATCCACACAGATGACAGCTTTACCTGTTGTAGTTTGTTCAAGTTATGAACGAAATAGACGCTGTTTTTCTGCACTTACTCCAAGTCTCCATCATTTCTCTCTCTCGCGCGTTTATCAAGTGTGTGTCAGCGCTGCTGCGCGGCAGATGAGGACTGTTTAAAACTCTTTTTCCCACTAAAACTTCGATGCACATTCTCTCAATGCGCGAACATAACAAAAGATGTGAACGCAAAACAATCAGGAAAAAAGGCATTACATGCAATTTTTTAAGAGATAGCATGTAAATACATAGCCCTAGACGCCAGTGGCGACCTCAGCAAAAACTTCACTCGCATTTTAATATTTATGGTCGCAAATGCGACCGTTTTAGTCGCAGTTTGGAGCCCTGTAACCCTTTAAGCTATCAGTAAGTAATAAACAGTTGAGCATTGAGTAGTTGAGTATTGTGCAATTTTTCCTTACCACCATTTTTTAATACCGTATTTTTCGGACTATAAGTTGCACCTGAGTATAAGTCGCATCAGTCCAAGAATACGTCATGATGAGGAAAAAAACATATATAAGTCGCTCTGGACTATAAGCATTTATTTAGAACCGAGAACCAAGAGAAAACATTACAATCTACAGCCGCGAGAGGGCGCTCTATGTTTTCAGTGTAGGCTACAGGAGCACTGAGCAGCATAGAGCGCCCTCTCGCGGCTGTAGATGGTAATGTTTCTATTGGTTCATTTCTCTTAGTTCATTTCTTTTGGTTCATGTCAAATTAATTTTGATAAGTCACACCTGACTGTAAGTCGCAGGACCAGCCAAACTATGAAAAAAAGTGCGACTTATAGTCCGGAAAATACGGTAGTTCTTTATTGATTTTAATAGAACTGGAATCAGAAGCAGAACATTTCTAACGATTCCCAACCCTACCTGCCACAAAACCTAGTCAAGATAGTTCATCAAAAAGTTGATTCACTAATTCCATTCAAAAAGTGAAACTTATATAATATATTCATTCATTACACACAGACTGGTATATTTCAAATGTTTATTTCTTTTAATTTTGATGATTATAACCAAATTCAGTATCTCAGAAAATTTGAATATTCAGGGACCAGCCAAGACTGATCACACCAGTGTGATCGTACGGGTCAAAGGGTTAAAGGGATAGATCACCCTAAAATTTCATTTTTGACATTATTTACTCCTTGTCACATTGTCCCGTACCTGTATTAATTTCTTTCTCATGCTGAACACAAAGTAAGATATTTTAAAGAATGTGGGTAACCAAATAGTTGCTGGTCCACATTGAATTTGTGAATTGTGAATCGTGATATTTCTAAAAGAAACCGTGATATGATATTTTTTCCATATTGCCCACACCTAAGCTGTGGTATTTGTGAATTCTGTATAGAAAATTATTGCTTGACTGAAGTAAAGCCATCTCTCTCTTTCTCACCCATGCACACTCACTCATGCACACACCCACGGCACACACACAAACTAAACAAAATTGAAAATCTGTATTTTAAAGTTTTTTTTTAATTATTATTATTTGTTATTTGTCATGTTCTTTTCTCAGACTGAGCTCCCTGACAATCTGACAGAAATGTCTTGTTGTGGCTCAAAAATGGGTTGAACACATGCGGTTCATGTATGTCTTCTGTAGTCTGTTGGCTCTTTAGGTTTTTACTGACACACTTCACTTACACATTTTCCACTTACTGCGGGGTGTTCACACGGTTTACATATTTGTGCCAATGTGTACATTTTATGTACTGGTTTTTATTTTTGAATGAATATTTTCTAAAATTGTATGATGTTTTTGTTGAGTTATTATTACACAATACTTTATCTGACCTTTTTGAATCTTGCTCCTGACAAATAACCCAAATTACAAAAAAAGACTAAAACTAACACTTAAACTAATAAAAACTAAACTAGCAAATCCACTTTAAAAACTAAATAAAACTAAACTGAATTTGAAAACAAAGTCAAAACAAAATAAAAATAAAAACTAATGGAAAATGCAAAACTATAATAACCTTGATCTGCACCCAAAACTACAACCTAGCTTACATCTGCACATTGCTGACATATCAAATTCTGTTGCAAAGCCATGCAATGCACTGGACACCAAAGCATTTTGCACTGTAGTGGAGCGCAGACCATTATCAATTTAAATGTAAATACGCAGCAGTCATAGCTTGAAATGATACAATTATATGGTTAAAGATATGATCTTATTTTGTATCAGTGTTGTTTAAGGTCACATCTATTATTATTCTATTTTTAATTATTTTCATTGTTTCATTTTATGGGTAATGTTAAATATCCATCATGCAATATCACATAATATAGTGCTCTCACAGTTACAAGAATATATCATAACCCTGAAACAGCACTTTGAACAACAAAGCCAGAGATAGTTTTTTATTTTATTTTATAAAATTATTATAGTATTGAAATATTTATTGTTATAAGAGGCAATTGATTTTCAGGGGTATTTTTTATTTTTATATAGGATTTTCCCCCCCTATTCATATTTAAAATGTATGTCATCTTTAATGTTAAATTCTTACATTTTGTTACTTTAATTAGAATAATATGACAAAAAAAATCCATATCAACCAAAGCCATCTTTGCATTGGTGGCAAAGAACCTTTCGATGTATTATTTACGATGTAATGCTGCCTAGAAGGCAGTAAATGCATTTACACACCAATTACAATTACATAATGTAAAGTTATTCATGTTTTAAACATAACATTTTGTATGGAGAAATATAAAATTAATTACAAAATTAAACTTGGAGTATGAAAGTATTATCGTCAGAAGGTGGCAGCAAGTTATTGTGTAAATGAATGAGTTATCTATTCAACCAGTTCGTTCTAAACTGGAATAAGAATCAAGTAGCTTTCTATTGGGTCTTTATAAATCACACTCACTCAACCAATTAGTTCAAAGAGTTGTATTCATTCAGGAACTAAACACTCTGTTACACTGATTATAAACATCTGATTTTTTTTTCCTTTCTGTATATTCCATCATGAGTGCCATGTAGAATTTCATATTAACATTAATTGCTCAGTATTTAGAAATATTAAGGAATATGCATAGAGGTTGTGATCATTATTATATAATTGTACTATGAATGTACATGCTGAATTGACAGCACTAATATTAACATTTGAAATCATTTAAATGTTTAAACATTTTGTTCAACAAAATATGCACACCAGTCTCTCAAAAATGTTACTCAAACTAAATATATCAAATAACAAATAAATAGAACATATTAAAATTATGTGCTATGATTTCTACTGCCTGTGATCATTTGATGTAGGCCTAAGCTTTTTGACAGAAATCAACGACCTTGAGTAGGGCCCTATGAAATTTGTTTTATTTTTTTCCATTTCTCGACTCCTTTTTAATAGTTAAATTAAATTGTATTAATCAAAAAGCAACTATAATTAATAAAAATCAAGAAACTTAACATTTGACATTTTCACATCAATTTATTAAAAGTTTAACAGAAATTACATGTTTAGGGTCATATTTTTACTAAACTCTGTTTTAGCATGTCTAATTATTTGAATGCATAAAACAACCTCATTTATTATTTTTTCTTAAAGTATCAATTGAAGGTATAAAACATTAATTTAATTTATCTTTTAATTATTGAAAATTAAGCAAACTTTATTTTTTGGCAAACAAAAGGGGATTTACTATTAAAATTAAAATCTGAAGAAGAATTGTTGTGTGATTTTAATCATTTAAAAAAAATTGTGTCATTTGAGTAGAAGTAGTAGTGGCTATGTGCATTCTACTGAAAAAGACTCCAAACTTTTATTTTGACGGGTTGCTGTGAAAACCTTTAAAGTTCTGTGTATGTGATATATGATGCTAGTTCAAACAGTAAAATGCTCATGAAGTGACTCTCAGAGCAGTTTTGGAGATGTTGTTCCTGTGTTTCTGTCCTCGTTTAGTGAGATGGCAGATGCTGAAATCACTGCGAGCGTCAGACGTGTTTCAGTGAGTTTGTAGTAAATGAAACCGCATGTCTGCACCATTCATTAACAGAGACAGGCAGAACATGCAGGGTTCATATTTAAATCTACTTTTGCGGTTTAATATTTACAGATACTAGTCTATATTGGGATTTGATTTAAGTGTAATGACCTACTTTTTATTAATTCATTTAAAATTTGACAATTTCCTTGACGTTCCACGTTAAACTGTGAATTCCGCTTTTATGACCACTTTTATGACAAGATTCCATGATTCCGTCCATGTATTCCGGATCACGGCAATCATAGGGCCCTACTTGAGGGTTTGCCTAGAACATTCTATATTTATTTGTTGTTGACTTGGAAAGGAAAATATATTGTCCACAACATGAGATATTTTGTAGTCATTCTGGAATGCTAGGTTTTATGTATTGTTTTGTTGATCGTCGAAATGGGTGTTAACCGAACAGTTTCATTGATCAACTCAGATCACACATTAGAGTACTGACAAACTAAAACCAAAATTACATAACCGCATCTGCATAACATGTACTTAAATTGTGTTTTTGTCAAACTCAAAATGATTCTTTCACCTTATGGTGGAAACTGATTTTTCAAATTGTGTGTATGCATGTGATGGTGGTGTGCTCGAGTGTGGGTGGTTGGATGAAAGGAATGATGGTGTGCATGTGAGTAGGAGTGAAACAATTTTTTTTTTTATTATCTCCTACTACCATACATTCAGTCAGTGTAAGAATCATGTACTCTAGCAGTACTCTAATCAATTATGAGATGAGAGATAGATGACTTAAACAGGGATAAAATAGATGCCATTTTCTGTGGCAGTGGGATTCTAATATAAAAGACCATGAAAAGGAGTACAACAGAAGAACACACATGCATAATGCCCCGGAGGCATATGGTCTCTTATTCGATCTGTTTTGTTAAAAGGGTGCAGCCAAAAACAGATCAGCCAGCTGAGACACAGAGAAAGGAAAGTCAGAGTAATGAGAGTAAGGCAATGAAGAAATGATTGTCCACTGAAAAATAAAATGTGTTTATGTCAGTGCTGTGAGGTCCAATTTTGTGTGAACATGATTTTAAAAGAAAAAATATGTATAAAATGTATTTAGAATACTGTGGTAAAGCATCATTGCAAGTTGTTATGATATAACACAATAAATCATTGCATCTCCACAGGCCACAGTTGCAACAAAAAAGTAGCCATTGGCAATAGACAAGAAAACTTTATTAGATTTCAGTAGGCGTTAATTATATCTTTAGACATGAGCAACAGTTTCCTGCGCCTCTATTCAGAAGCTTTCTGTTGCGTCGCCCTCTCTGCACACAACAACGAACATCTGATTCACTACTGATTAACTTCTGACTCAACGAATGAATCTCAAATTCAGGAGTAGTCTATTCTAATTTGAATGTTATTTAAGTGGGCAGCAATTTTACCTGAATAAAGGCAGAAATGGATGAATGGGATGAAAATAAACCCTAACAACACCCCTGGTTAGTGGTTATGTAATGGAATTGAAAAAGGTGATAATAGACGTATTACTATCAAAGTGAACGCATCTATATGAATACAGAGAGTGGATTATTTACTTTCTATGTCGCATTTGTGTTATTACCATCTGTATAAGTGGCCATCAGAACTTATTTGCATTGTAATTCATTGTAAATGCTGCATTTCTAGCAATCTAGCAAGGATTTTGTATTGGCATACAAAGTTAAATCTTTTTTTATTTTTATTATTATTCTTATTTTTCTTACTCAAATTATTCTTATTGTATTTTTCTCGTGTTCAAATAAATAATTAGGCTCAGTCTCCTAGTAATATATTAGATTATAGTAATAACTATTATAATTTTAATTTTCATTAGGCGGCTTATAATTCGGATATTAAACTGCCCAGCTATTTCACTTCAGCACCGCATTTCACACACACACACACACACACACACACACACACACACACACACACACACACACACACACACACACCAGGGATGGAAATTAACTTTTTTGTCACCGGCCACTGTGGCTGGTGGATTCAATGTGTAACTGCATGTGATGCTCAAAAATGCTGCCTATCTAGGCAACTTACTAGGTTTTGAAACAGCCGACTCCTGCTGAAGTAGCTCATTCTCTCAACTCCGTAGCCCAACCGGATGATACACTGCACTGTTTTCGTATGCTTTAATAATGTTGCATTTAATTCCAAAGGTAAGGATTCACCAGTATTTGTATGTGTAAGTGTATTTTTTTTTTTGTGGTTGAGGGAACACATGGGGAAAATTCCCCTGTTCAACACTGTATCACTGAAATAAATCTCGGCTTGCAAACTTTTACACAATCGACAAACAAACGCACAGCGTTTTTAATACATAATTTTTTTACGCGTCTCGTCACGCCAGAGCTGTCATTCAGTGTTTCTGTAAAAAAAAAAAAAAAAATTGATATGAATAATATGAATATGAATAATATTTATCAGGTTTTGTGTGTTCGCTCAAACTGATTTGCTGAAATCAAAACAGGGACGATAATAGGTGAGCGCCAGCCAATGAGATTGCCGTTTGCACATTAACTCCACTCATTACCGGAAAACCCGGCTGTTCTTAAAAGCTGAGGTCTTCCATAGGAAACGCCGTTATTTTGACAGGAAAATACAACAAATAATATTGTTTATATTTAGCACGTCAATCCCCTCTCTCTCTCGCTCTTTCTCTATGTGAGTGTGAGAGAAGGCTACGGTGATTTGTATGCCTTAACACTAGAGTTCACGGTACATTAAACACAGGTGCGTTGCGGATCCATTGAGGAAATAAAGGCACAGATCGTCTGACGGAGCGTCAGAAAAATGAAAAAAAAAAAAAGCGAGTGAAAATATCTGTGCTAAACTTAGCCTACATCTACCACACAGATGAGTAAAATCTGAGAATTTATTAGCCATTGGCTAATATTAGACATAATTTAGTAGCCAGAAGGAAGATTAGTCGCATATGAGAGTGATTTATTCGCAAGCTAGATGGTTGACTTACTAGCCACAGAGCTAACTTCTGAAAAAGTACTTGAAGACTGGAAATAAAATGCATCCCCCGGACAGCAGTTATTAGACACGCGACCAATAATACTGTTTGTTAGTTTGCTTATTATGCCATTAAAAACAATAAGATAAACACAAACTGTCCATATAATCTAAAATGTTGTAGAATGCTGGAGGAAAATGAACTTACCGGGGTCTGACAGAGATGTGACAGTATGCGGAAACTTGTGCGCGATAACAAATTCAACTCTTCAAGCGATCTTGTATAACATGAGCGCGTGCTATAAAATGTACTGGAAATAACCAACAAATATATCACTCCGCCAGCGGCACTAACTTCAGCTGCAAACACTGTACTGGGAACAACACCGCTGTTTCTAGCCCAGTTTACACCGCCTTTCTCCACGGAGCTGCTTCGGATGATATTATGCTATTTTTATTTACCCGCCACGATGGCCGGTAGGTGAAGCGAGTTTACCCGCCACAACACAAAATCACCCGCATTTGGTTGGTGGCGGGTGCCAATTTCCATCCCTGACACACACACACACCACGCACGTGCCCATAAGAGGATTAGAGCCTGTCACTGAAGAAGTTGTAATGCTTTGACTCGGATAACTCGTTAAATCCATGAAATGAAAGAGACAGAAAATGAGGAGTTGGTGTCCCACACATTTAATGGCTGGTACACGGCAACGCGATCTTCTCATTCATGAGAGATTAACTCTTTATTGGCCTTACAAATAAAGACAAAATAATAACAAGGCAGCAGAGCGAACTTATCATCCATACTGATTCTCACGTAGTCCTTCTCTTAAAGACTGATCATTTAACTTATAACGCACACTAGGGGTGGGCGATATCTCGATATTTAAAATATATTGAGATATTTTTTAAACACGATATGAATTTTGACATATCATATATATCGATATATTGTTTATATTTAATTCTGATTCCGCCACTTTGTTTGTTTGCCTTCTCTGTGCTGTGCTCGCCCCCGCTCGCTCAGCTCCTGCCTCATTGCTTTTGTCCCCATTGCTTTTTGCTTTTGGACAATTGGCTCCATTATATGGAGCTACTTCAGTTTTAAGGCATAGGGCGAACAGCAGGCAGATGTCTACTGTAGGGCCGACGCAGAGAAAGCGGACGGAATCGCGGAATCCAGTCATAAAAACTGAATTTAAAGTTTAACGCGGAATGTCATGGAATTTGTCAAATTTTTAATGAATTAATCAAAACTATGTCATGCACATCAAATAGCGATATGGACTAATATCTGCAAATATTAACCCGGAAAAGTCTATTTAAATATGAATCCTGCATGTTCTGTGTTAATGAATGGCGCAGAAGCGCGTCTTCATTCATTAAACACACGGAAGCGCGCATGACGCTCGCGCTGCTTTCAGCGTAATAAAGACGTGAACACATGAACAACATCTCCAGAACTGCACTGAGAGTCACTTCATGAGCATTTGACCGTTTGATTTGAGTAAAACTAGTGTTATATCACATCATAGACTGTAGTATCACATACACAGAACTGTAAAGGTAAACCCGTCAAAATAAAAGTATTTGCCAGAAATCTATTACTATTGTTCAGCAGAATATACATAGACCACTACTACTACTATTAAAATGAAACGAACATAATTTTCTAAGGAATAATCATACAACACTTCTTCCATGTTTTATTTTTAATAGTAAATCCCCTTTGTTTACCAAAAAATAAAGTTTGCTTAATTTTAAATAATTAAAAGATAAATTAAATGAATGTTTTATGCCTTCATTTGATAACCAGAAAAATTTAAATATACAGAATTTCTGAAGGGAAAAAAACATTTCACATATGTCACGATCGGTGTTACAAAGAACCACGGAACCAATTGCAGGTAAGTCTTTTATTAAAGGGTAATCCAAATAGAGTAAACAGTCCAGGCAGGGGTCGAGACCAAAACATCCATCCAAACATAAACAAGACACGAACACAAGGCAAGGACAAGAGCTGACGGACATGAATTAAACATTCAACAAGGACTCCGTGACACATACACAGACAGACCGGGTATAAATACACAGAAGGTGAATGAGGGAACTGGAGACAGGTGGGGAATAATCAATTAACTCAAACAAGGAGGAAGGTGACCAAATAAGGGAACAGACAGTAATTAAAGTGCCAGACAACGTGGGAAAGGAGGACACCTAGTGGAAACCCAGGGAACACAACCCAGACACTGTGACAACATAAGGCTATTTTAAGATTTTTTTTAACTACGTGTTGTTTTTATGCATTTAAATAATTACACATGCTAAAACACAGAATTAGGTAATAATAAAACATATGGTGAAGAAAAAAATAAAACGTTTCATAGGGCCCTAAACATAATATTTGGCATATTTGTTTTTGCAGTAGTTTTTGGGGGGTTATTTTTCCTCTAAAGATATGTAGATATATGTCGTATATCGAGAATTAGAAAAATATATAGAGAAAAAATATTTTTTTATATTTTTTAGCCCTAACGCACACTATGTGGTGATGACGTAGAAGGACTACGTGAGAACCACTATGGATGATAAGTTCTCTCTGCCGCCTTATTATTTTCATGCACACCGCACTATAATGTGATGCATGCAAAATACATAGTTTTGGCTGTTACGAAGTCTTCATCCACAAACAGACGTACATCGTCTGCAGGTATAAGGAATTTAACAAGTAATGCACTTTAACAAGTAATCTGAACGGCCTATATATGTGCAATATCTTAAACGAGCCCTCACTAACTGAGTTTAATGGTACATTATGTTAGAATGAGTCTCATTTTTGTTTCTGTGGTGCTGCGTCTGTCTCGTCATGAGGCACGCGGTCCTGAGCCCTGTATGACTGATGCATCAGTTCAATTCAACTTTACTCCAAATATATGAATTTACCGGTTTTAAATACTTTATATTTAACGTGTTCGTTTATGTCCAATATTAGTGTTAAACTGTTGGACTTTAAATTAAATCTACTATTGATTTTGACCGTTGACTGATTTTGCAGAACATTTAGACTGATAACTTCCCGGGGCAGATGTGGCAGATTTGTCACAGGACGCGCGATATGAACTAGCTGTTTTAAATACAGTATTTTTATATTTAACGTTAGTTTATCACTGTTTAAAATTATATTTTTTTCGATTATTGGTGATTCCATAGGCTCTCTCTCTCGCACATGTGCAGTTTAAGACACCAAATATTTATGATATGACAAGAACAAAGAGGCTCTCTTTTGCTCCACCCATGCACGATAATATCGTGTATCGTCGATCTCACGGGGCTAACGATATGACGATTTGAAAAATGACCATATCGCCCAACACTAGCACACACTAGTGATGGGAATTTCGGATCATTTTACTGACTTGGTCCTTTGTCTCATTCAGCAAAATGAACAAATCTTTTTTCGAGTCAATATTGTTCATTTTGTTAATTTTAGCAAAATTTAATTAAAATGTTACATGTTACTAAGCGAGGTGTGCTGTGATTGGCCGAATACCTCCAGCGTGTGACTGAAATGTTATGCCCCTTAACATATTGTGATGCCATGTCCCACCGGAGTGAAGAGACATAAAACCCATTATAAACATGATATAAACATGATTTCGTGGCCAGCGGATTCTACGAAGGAGCGTCTGTTGGGCTTGCGGCAACTAGGGATGGGCGTTTTCCGCAAATATCATATTCAAATATTTGAGCTCACAAAAAACGAATATTCATTTATTTAAATTCAGTTTAATGAGACAGACGTTATTTTTCAGCAACATTTATTGTTTCCGTCATTTTGAACAAGCTTACACACAATAAGCTTGAACATTACACATCGTTTTTTGTAGAAAACCTTTAACAATGCGTGCAAACAAACAAAAGTATAGATTAAAAGCAAAAAAAAACCAAAGTGAACAAAGAAAAAAAAAGTGAACAAAGAAAAAACGTAAAGCAGCCTGCAGCAATTAGGCTATTGTAAAACGCAGCCTACACTTAACTTTGAAACTTTTAAACTGTCAGCAAATCTTTTTTGCTCTTTTTTTTCTCTTGTTTTACATGTTCTTGTTAAGAAACACGGGCATGTAAACATGATCGGGGTAAAGTCGGCTCCTTAGTCTGTTAACAATAAGGCAGACCGCGGAGAAAACGCGCTCTGACGACACAGACGTTGGTGGGACTCACAAATAACGGTGTGCTAAGCGAATAAGTTTTGTGAAGCGCTTCGTGTTTTCGTTTCATCACTGAATGGGATCCTCATCTGGTGGAATACATGGCTCCAGTAAGAACTGTTCCCACTCGTCTCGGCTGGACTCTCTGTAATCATCGCTGAAGAACTGGATCAGCCTTTTCTGATGAGTGGGCATTGCATCCTCTTCATCGTTGGTGACGCACCACTCGCATCAAGGAAAATGTTCTGATAATGTTCAAAAAAGTTTTTTTTTTCTTACTTCTCTCATGTTTTCATCGAGAAACCTGAGATGTTTGTGCCTAGGGTCTAGGGCAGACGCGAGAAGAGGAGTTTTCACTGCATTCTCCAAGTTAGCTGTGTTTATTCGTCGCTTGAGAGATGCCGCAACAATGTTCTTGAATTCGGTCACTTTCTGTGATTCTCCACGGCATATTTGAAGTACTGTAGAAGACCGCAGTTCTCAGGGGCTTTCACATATCACGTCTTTTGCGCGCTCGATTTCGTTATTTCCAATGTAGGCGCGCGGTATGCGCGCTCATAATGGAAGTGAAGCGCCCTTTTTTTCCAGGCGCGTCCGCACCGCATCGAGTTAAACACATCTCAACTTTTCAGAATGCCGCAAGCGCACCGCAGGTCATGTGACAAGAACTAAACATTCAGCTTCATCCTTTCCCGTAACAACGTTGAAAGCTCAGCCAAGATGAAGGAACAGCTGATCATAGCTGTATATGGATTGCCATTTTTAAATAAATTTAGTAGCAGAGCTACTGAAAGCGATTTTTAGTGCTGAAAATCCATTTATCCTTTGCTGAAATTTCCGCATCTTCATGGAGAGAGCGCGTCATTGTTGCTTATCAATGGTAGACGCCTCAGGAGCGCTTCTGCCCGATCGCTTTGGAAAGAAGGAGAAAGCGACGCGCCAAGCGTTTTCCACGCGTTTTTAGGTGCGATATGTGAACGGCCACTTATTCATGCATTAATTATTTTTTTGCTTGCATACATCTTCAAATATGCCTTGGAGAATCACAGAAAGTGACCAAATTAGGTTTTATTGTGAACCTTTTTTTTATTTTATTTTTGCAAAAATCGAATATCATTTTTATTTATCGAATAATTAGAGCAGAACGAATATTCGAATGTTCGACTATCCGTGCACACCCCTAGCGGCAACCACGTGTGATGACCCTAGGCTGAACTCCGCTTTGTCCACGGTGAAAGCTGATCCGGCGATCCACAGTGCAAAATTAATGTATTTCTTCTTTGGAAGTCCAAACAAAGTAGTTTCACATTCACAGTGGAACACACAGCATCTATACGACATGGCAGCAGCAGCAACAACAATGCTACAACGAGAATAAAAGTTACACCTTCTTTCTTTGCGTGAACAGCTGGGCGGAGTTGTTCTAAATCTTCCCACATAGTGAAATGGGGGCGTGTTAGAAAGAGCCGTTTTAGGGGGGTGTGGAAGAGTCTTAACTTTTATGAAGAATATCTCTTTGGATTTGAGACTTTAGTCTTTGCAACTTTACAGATCTTCTTTATGCACCAAGAGCTTGTAACACTCCAAAGAGAAAGAAATAATTGAAATCGCATCATATGACCCCTTTAAGTAAAGACTTGATGGATGAACTAATCAATTCTCTTTCCGGCTCAAACTGCATTGGTTATGCTATGGGGCTGTCAAGTGATGAACGAACGACTCAAAAAACCTGAAGACTCAAAAGAAGTGAATTAATTTAGTACAGAACCCATAGGATGTTGCGCATGCATGACTGAACGAATCACTGCCCGAGATGACTTGTTCATTCTGAGTCAATTTAAAGATTTGTTTAAAATGAATCTTTATCAAGCTCACTGATAGTGCCATTTATGAGTAAAGGGCATACGATGCTATATTAGGGTGGTTTATTGGCTTTTTAGGACATTGTTAGTGTCTTTTTGTTGATTTTGTTTCTTTTCGTCATTCTCTCCTTTTATCACTACTACAAGCCTACTTATCCCCTTCTATTCTTTTTCGTCACAGTCATGGGCTGGAGTGGGATGGGTGTGTCTGATCTGCCCCCACCCCATCCCAGCCCCATCCAACCAGTCCTCCTCAGCACTTTTCAGGCAGCATTTTTAAGATGAACACTAGAGCAGGTTAAAGAGATTTGGGAGGAGGGACCGGTTTTGTCTGGAATGGCTGCACCTGAGTCCCTCTCCTCAGGGGAGTTTTTCTCTGTGCGTGTGTGTGTTTTTGGGTATATACATGCACAGAATATGTTCATTAAACAGTACAAACACATGGTTTATTGCCCTGCCATTTCTGTCCTGAGACATGGGACTGTTTCTGTGGTTACCTCATCATGAGGATCTTTGATAGGGTACAGGCTTAAATCATTTTAACGACCAACAAAAAGTAATTTGCTTATGTTGCTTTTTGTCCTTTTTTAATTTTGGCAGTATAAATCATCTTAAATTTTCATTGCATGGAAAATTCAGCTTGGACATTCTTCCTAACACCTATGTGGTTCACAGAAGAATGAACATTATACAGGTTCAGAATGGTATGGGATTAGAAAGAATGTTAATTTTTGACTGAACTATTGCTTAAATGTACATTTACATGAGGACGAATGCTTTACTGAATATGAGCTACAGACAACAGAGAAGAGGAAGTGTTGTTTTTATTCTGCAAGGTTTTGACAAATGCTGAGATATGATACCTGGAAATGTGTTATATCTAAAGAAAGTAAGGTAGTTATGCATAAATTAGCTCATGATTTCTGAATCAAGATACTGAAACACCTCATCCAATTTTTGTCTGACGGGGTTTTATTCTTTAGTGTGACTACCTGTACATTCTGAACAACCTGAAACAGAACAATGTATGAAACCTTATTTCAGTGAACCACGTTGATATAAAGCATCTGTCACTGGTGTTATGAAACTTGCTGAGAGCTGAGCAAATCAAAATGCTGATTTTAAAAACCATGCCTGATATATTTGACAGAAGAGATGTATGTATGTTGCATCAGTTACAGAGGCTCTAGAGGAGTGTGTGGGTGTAATCCAGGATAACTGCTCTATGTCCAGTCTCTATTTTCAGCACTTCCTAATCTACACACTAATGGGATTGAAAACAGCCCACCGAGTTCTCTCTGTTTTGGTTCAGATCCATCCATAATTCGGGTTTATCTCTCGCTGTGTGCCTCGTACACACATACTACCACTCACACACATTAATTCTGCTATATCACAGAAATACACCTGTTTTCAGTCTTCTCAGACCCAATAACACACATTTTATTTATCTGTCTATTAATTGTGTATTTTTGTCTGCTGAACTATAAAGTCTCTGTTTTTGAGAACTGTCATTTATGTTTCTGCAACTATAGACCAGCACAAATAGGAACTTATTTGTCACTGCAGTGATATTAACACAGGTAATGCTTAATACTTGTAGCCACCCACTACCGAAGCTCTACTCTTAAACACAATGGTAACCACAAAAAAATCAACATGGTAACAAAAAAAATATACAGTATTTTCCGGACTTTAAGTCGCACTTTTTTTCATAGTTTGGCTGGTCCTGCGACTTATAATCAGGCGTGACTTGTTTATCAAAATTAATTTGGCATGAACCAAGAGAAATGAACCAAGAGAAAACATTACCGTCTCCAGCTGCGAGAGGGCGCTCTATGCCGCCAGAGATGCTGCTCAGTGCTCCTGTAGCCTACATTGAGCAGCATAGAGCGCCCTCTCGCGGCTGTAGACGGTAATGTTTTCTCTTGGTTCTTGGTTCTAAATAAATGCGACTTAGGGTGCTTTCACACTAGCACTTTTGGTGCGCATCCGGGTTCAATTGATGTTAGAGTTCGGTTCGTTTGGATGATGTGAACGCTGTCTTCTGTACTCGGATGCGCACCCGCGAACAGTACCCGAGTCCGCTTAAAAACGGTGGTCTGGGGTACGCTTCATGTGAATTCTGGTACGGTTCGCTGCTTATGTGAATGCAATCGTACCAAATCGCGGAAGTGAACCGCTTTTAATGTCAAATTATTTGATGAAAATGTGTGTTTGTGTGCGTTTCACTCACTTTCCTGATGAGAGTGACTGACGCGCTGCAAGCAGAGCGCTTGTACATCTCATTTATATTTGCCTTCAACGTCCTTTAGAGCATTTTCAGTACATTCGTAAGACAGACACAAGTGCCGTTATTTACCGAAGCGTTATAAACAAAACGAACAGTTCAAAAACATAATACATAAAAGTACACAGAGTAATGTTATGCATTTGCCGCCTTCTCCTGCGCTGTCGTTACCAAGCAACGGGGTAAACGGCTGCTGGCTTTATGACGCAAGCGAACCGCGGTTATAATATGAACGCAGTCCAGCGGGGGCAGGGGGAGGGGGGAGCAACCGAACTCTGGTTCGGACCAGGCAAGTGAACCAAGTGTGAAAGCACCCTTATAGTCCAGTGCGACTTATATATGTTTTTTTCCTCGTCATGACGTATTTTTGGACTGATGCGACTTATACTTAGGTGCGGCTTATAGTCCGAAAAATACGGTATATATATTTATGTAGTCCCAACTCAAATGAATTAAGTAAACTTCAATTTTATTGGATTGAACACAATTTAATTAAGTCAGAATGTATAGCAGTTGTGTTGGTTTAGCTAATTTTGAGTATTTATATATAAAGAGTATTGTTTTCTAAAAGTTTTTTTCCCCCCTATATTCCATTCCATTCGTTGACATTAATATATGAAACCAGGTCTATAATTCCAGGTCTATAAATCACTATAATACACTGAAAATCTTTGTCCCTTGTAAGATCATCAGTAAATCTGAATTTCACCATCATGAGCACCTGGGGTTTCTTTGTTTCCGTGTCCCTGAATGACACTCTGTATTCTCTAGAGTCCAGTCCCCCACTCTTCCTGCTTCATTTGTGAATGATGGAACTGTCATGAGGTGAGTGGATTAAAGCTGGACCCTGCAGAGAGATATCGGACACGTAGACACATGTTCGCTCACATTGATGTGAGAACTACACAAGCTGTTCCCTACCACATGAACAAAAACACATGCTCATATGCCTCCCCTGATTTAGGCCAGCTGACCCATCACTTTATAGCCATGCACACAGACCTCTATGTCCTCCGAGGCACTTAACCATGAAAGGATGCACATACTGGCTCTGTTCTCATTAAAAACCTATTGACCTGCCTTCCTGTCTGCCACCAAAAAAGACAGCTGCCTTCTAAGATAGATGAAATGAAAATTTGGAAATGTTCTACATAGTGAACATACAAAGGCATCATCTAAGTAGCACACAAAGTGATCAGAATACTGTCCTTTAGTTCTTGGAGTTGGTCTTAGCATGTTGCAATACATTTAATTGAACTATTTTCTACATTTAATTGAACTATTTTGTAATCAGTATGTTTTGGTGGTAAGTTACTTTATAAACATTACTCCCACTTTGCATCATTTTAGGTGGATTTTATTTATTTATTTTGTATTGTTTTTTTTTGTCAAAATGCTTCGTGGTCTCCTTTTCATCAGCATATGTGTTTCATCAAAAGGGTACAGTTTTATAAATATTCTGGCTGGAATTGGTGTTTCACAATTTTATATGCATATCATCTTAGACCGTGTTCAGTGTCCTCGAGCGCAGGTATATCTTTCAGTGTGAAACGGAGAGAAAAAGAAGAACAATGTGTGAGGGATGCACATTTTACCTGATCTCTGTTTCTCTCTTCTGGCCCTAGAGATTTGTTATGCTGTGAAATATTTATGGAATAAACTTTGTCCTACAGGCAATTCTCTTTTTCTTTCCAGAATCTCTGGATTCTAAGAACTCCTCTTTATGGTGGGATTAGCATCAAGGATCGCTCAGTCTGAAGGAAGGAATAAGGGATTTGGTTTAATCTGTATTTTGTTTAGGTTTGATTTAATCTTAGTTTAATTAATCTTTGCATGTGTTAACCTAACTATTTCTTCCTGTGCTGAGAATAGTTTTTTTTTTTGCTTTTTCCCTTGACAAAATGTTTGTTGCCTTGTAGTAGCATTTTGTCCTGCCATAACACTTTTGCAGACCTTAAAGGCAGAAGTCAAATACGCCGGATCTGAATTAACCTTTTGCAATATCTAGCAATTGGGTGATTTAAGAAAATGTACTGATCATAAATATGTAATGGAATTGTATTTTGCATTGCTTAATTAATATAATTAATTATATCATTATTTATAACAATAAAAAAAGCAATAAGTATTAAAATAAAAATAAAAAAGCAGTTACATCATAATATATCGGGTGAGCAAGTCTTTGTCTATCTGTAAAATCTTAATGTTGACCAATGTGCCAGGACACATCTTGTTTTTTTTTATTTGTAATATTTTAATTCTGGTGGTTTAAAGCTTGTAATACAAGTGCATCTCAATAAATCTCAAAGTGAGATAACTCAAATATTCTATGCTGTGGAAAAGTTCATTTATTTCAGTAATTCAACTCAAATTGTGAAACTTGTGTATTTAATAAATTCAGTGCACACAGACTGAAGTAGTTGAAGTCTTTGGTTATTTTAATTGTGATGATTTGGACTCACATTTAACAAAAACCCACTAATTCACTATCTCAACAAATTAGAATACTTCATAAGACCAATAAAAAAAACAAAAAAAAAACATTTTTAGTGAATTGTTGGCCTTCTTGAAAGTATGTTCATTTACTGTACATGTACTCAATAGCTGGTAGGGGCTTCTTTTGCTACTACTACTTTCACAATTTAAGTTTCACAATTTGAGTTGAATTACTGAAATAAATGAACTTTTCCACGACATTCTAATCTATTGAAATGCACCTGTATATCATATGTGTCGTCACACAGAGTTAGATTTTAAAAAAGTATTGTATATAATATACTGATGGTAAATTTGGTAGTTTTAGCTTGTACATCTTACACATTTTTTAATCAGATGTGTCACTTACATCAGTGAGGGCCAGAATGTCATTCATATAGTTTTATAAACTGATTTCAATTATAGATAATGTTAATCCCTCATAAAGTTATTGACCAGCTGGTAAAAAAAATTAATTCAGCAAAGCTTTTTGTTATTTCCATTTGGCTCTTAGCACTTGTTAATTTTGGCCCACGTTCTGATGTTATTGTGGTAAATGTTCAGAATACTAAATGTGTGCACATTGCAGGACAGCTAATGGGCCCAAGCCGTGCTGCACCAGGTTAGACTAACCTCGTCTGCTTACAGTCTGTTACTGAGGTAACATTTACACCTCTGGTACTATTTATAATCTGCTCTCACCTTCAGCAATATTTGAAGGTGTGGTTTATAAAGTAATTGTAACAATAATATTTGATTGAATGTTATAAAGTTTTGAAACACTTTACTAGTGTAAAGCTCAACATTTTTCTTGCAAAAGGTGTTGCAAATGTGATGTGGGTGTCTGTGCACCTTTCCTCTGTCATATTTTTCTGACACGACTTATAAAGTTTGTCATCTCCTCACTTGTTTACTTCTCTGAATTCCAGGACAGCTGTTGAGTTTCCAGCTGCGACCATGAGCACCATCTCACCGACTGATTTTGACAGCGTCGAGATCCAGCAGCAGTACAACGACATCAACAACCGCTGGGACATCGCAGCTGAAACAGAGTGGGATAATGAGAACAGTTCTGCACGTCTCTTTGAGCGTTCCCGCATTAAAGCTCTCGCAGGTAAGTTTTATTTTTTTATTTCAGTGTGTGCGAGTCCAGGTTTGATTTTTGTACCAATGTGCTTCCTGTTTGTGTTTGTTTGCATGCTTGCCTTATCAGATAGTTTTCAACAGGTTGTATTGTATGATTGTGGCCAGTAGGGGGTGGCACAGGGAAACGTCTAAAAAGAAATCACCTTAAAACACTCCACATGCTCTTGCAATGATCTAGGAGAACTGTATGCATTATAATATAGTTATAATAATAATAAAGCGGCTTCAGGTATGGTTTTGGAGAATGGAACATGGTTTTACATTGTTCAAAAGGCATTCTATATGTAGACGTCAGTGTGTAACACAGCAGTTGATTTGTGTGTTGAAGTGCAGTGAGATACCATCTTTTGACAAGCAATGACTTGATCCACATTCTTCCAGTGCTGTTATTTACCTCGTGACACACTCTCATCTCCAGGGTTTTTCTAATGTCATATACATGACCCGCTGTATCTCTTTCTTGTTACTCTTTCTGAAGTCATTAGATGTGTTAAAGCCAGCTGTTTGCTGAATGTTTTTTTCACACATTTGTTTTGCATATCATGATTTGAGGCACATGATAAATCAATTTATACGTACTTTTAAAAGTTGTGTTTAAAGCAACTATGGAAGTAAAATAATGACTTATGTCTTTGAAACAAAAAAGCATGCCGAATAGCACTATCTGAAAAAATAATGCATTGAATTAACAGTACTTGCATTTTAATGCCTTGTATTTCCAGGGCTTGCATCTTTAGGTCCTGAAATGTAATATAGTTGTTCGTTTAAGCTGTGAATATTTCAAAATATTTAAAAATATTTCACACACTTTTTCATAATAAAAAAATCAATAATTCATATTCACGTTCCAGAATTCACTTCCAAAATATTAAATCGGTTAAAAAATACGATGTATAATATTCAACAGGCAAATTTCGGGTCCATTTTATTTCACTTTCCAAATTCGCTTCCACAAATTCAGTGGTTAAAATTCGGCAGATAATTCGCCCTTTCACATCCGGGAGCTGCAGGAATAGCAGTAGAGCACAGAGGCATGATCTCTATCTACTGTCAGTCGCTCACCAGCAGGTGGTGCAAGCGGCTGTTAAATAAGGCCAAAGCAACAGGTGGATTAAGTAATACAGTTACAAAAACTGATCTGCAGAAATTAAGCAAGCGCTAAGTAGAAGTTTTGATTATCGGGGCATGTGGAAAAGCTGATTGTGCGTATGTTTATTTCAACCTCTTTTCTGTTACCAAGTAAGCAGCATTCAAAGGAGATTATTATGGTGTTTTACCCAACGCTGAATTACAGAACTAACATTACATCTAAGGAAGACATATATTGCTTTCGGTTGTTTAGTTTGCCTAACTTTGTGTCATGGCTTGTGCGTCGCTGTGCTGTAATACTGGGGATCCCCTCACGTCACACTCCAGGATTCCCCAATGACGAGTAACGCTTCTCAGTCAAATAATACTGTGATATAAGACCTCAGATCTCAGAATACATTATATTGATGATTATGCAAACTATATAGACAGTTAAGCAGATGTAAAATATGAACGAACGCTCAAGGTTTCACGCGGTTTCCCTCAGAAATCTGTTAAAGAAAAGAAAACACGTGGCTCAGCGCACTAACAGTGACAGCGATTTAAAGACAAACTCACATCTTACTGATGATGCAAACTATATACAGACAGATGTGGATATGAACGCAAGTTACGGAACAAGAAAAAGTGCATGTTATATATATAAAATAATTTATTTAATTTATTTAAAAAATAATTAATGAATGAATAAGGGGCCATTCACATATCGCGCCTAATAACGCGTGGAAAAGGCTATGTGCGCCGCTTTCTCCTTTTTTCCAAAGTGCTCGGGCAGAAGCGCTCCTGAGGCTAAGCAACAATGATGCGCTCTCTCCATGAAGACGCGGTAATTTCAGCAAAGGATAAATGGATTTGCAGCACAAAAAAAATCGCTTTCCATATATAATATTCCATGTATATGGCAATCCATATACAGCTATGTTCAGCAGTTCCTTCATCTTGGCTGAGCTTTCAACGTTGTTACGGGAAAGGATGAAGCTGAATGTTTAGTTCTTGTCACATGACCCGCGGTGCGCTTGCGGCATTCTGAAAGTTGAGATGTTTTTAACTCGATGCCGTTCGGACGCGCCTGGAAAAAAACGGGCGCGTCGCACCGCGTGCGCATCGCGACCGCGTCGCTTCCATTATGAGCGCGCATACCGCGCGCCTACATTGGAAATAACGAACTTGAGCATGCAAAAGACGCGATAAGTGAACGCCCCCTAAGAACTGCGGTCTTCTACAGTACTTCAAATATGCCGTGGAGAATCACAGAAAGTGACCGAATTCAAGAACATTGTTGCAGCATCTCTCATGCAACGAATAAACACCGCTAACTTGGAGAATACAGTGAAAACTCCTCTTTTCGCGTCTGCCCTAGACCCTCGGCACAAACATTTCAGGTTTCTCGATGAAAACATGAGAGAATTAAGAAAAAAAACTTTATTTGAACATTATCAGAACATTTTCCTTGATGCAAGTGGTGCGGATGCAGCCGCCGTCACCAACGATGAAGAGGATGCAATAACAACTCGTAGGAAAAGGCTGGAAAAGGCTGAGCCAGTACTTCAGCGATGATTACAGAGAGTCCAGCCGAGACGAGTGGAACAGTTCTTGCTGGAGCCATGTATTCCATGTATTCCACCAGATGAGGATCCCATTCAGTGGTGAAATGAAAACACGAAGCGCTTCACAAAACTTATTCGCTTAGCACAACGTTATTTGTGAGTCCCGACAACGTCTGTGCCGTCAAAGCGCGTTTTCTCCGCGGCTGGCCTTATTGTTAACAGACTAAGGAGCCGACTTTCCCCCAATCATGTTTACATGCCCGTATTTCTTAACAAGAACATTTGAAAGAATAGAAAAAAAGATTTGCTGACAGTTTAAAAGTTAAGTGTACAATAGCCTAATTGCTGCAGGCTGCTTTACGTTTTTTCTTTGTTCACTTATTATTATTTTTTTGCTTTTAATCTGTACTTTTATTTGTTTGCACGCATTGTTAAAGGTTTTCAGCTACAAAACACGATGTGTAATGTTCAAGCTTATTGTGTGTAAGCTTGTTCAAAATGACGAAAACAAATGTTGCTGAAAAATGTCTGACTCATTAAACTTAATTTAAATAAACGAATATTCGAATATTCTTTTTTTTGTGAGCTCAAATAGTCGAATGTGATATTTGTGGAAAACGCCCATCCCTAGTAAGTCAGTCTTGTATCTAGCAATGTACTACAACTGTTGGAACATGAAAACCCTTTCCAGGGATCTTTAATATGTAAATGATTGTATACTGTAAATATATGAAGGGAGGTATTGGCAAAATCTCACCTGTAGAAAATCACTATGAGAAATACAAGATTAAGAATTTGACTGTGTTATTTAAAATTTTAATTAAAACACATTGGACCTTTTAACCCAGTCAGTGGAGTTGTCAGACGGTCCCTTGGGTGCGGTAGCACGTCAATAATTTCTTCAGTTTACATTTTCAGAATATACCTAGATTGTTTTGAACTCATTTTTTTATGTTAATATAAATTGGTTGCATATTGTTAAAACTAATCATGGTCTTGATATCTTTGTGTGACTGTCGACTTTATAGACCAGTGGTAATGGAAATCAATTATAAAGAAAATGCAGCGCATTGGATTCTTTTTGATCCCATTTGCTTGCCTGTATATAGTTTGCATAATCCTCAATAAAATCTATTCTGAGATTTGAGGTCTTATATCACAGTATTATTTGACTGAGAAGCGTTACTCGTCATTGGGGAATCCTGGAGTGTGACGTGAGGGGATCCCCAGTATTACAGCACAGCGACGCACAAGCCATGACACAAAGTTAGGCAAACTAAACAACCGAAAGCAATATATGTCTTCCTTAGATGTAATGTTAGTTCTGTAATTCAGCGTTGGGTAAAACACCATAATAATCTCCTTTGAATGCTGCTTACTTGGTAACAGCAAAGAGGTTGAAATAAACATACGCACAATCAGCTTTTCCACATGCCCCGATAATCAAAACTTCTACTTAGCGCTTGCTTAATTTCTGCAGATCAGTTTTTGTAACTGTATTACTTAATCCACCTGTTGCTTTGGCCTTATTTAACAGCCGCTTGCACCACCTGCTGGTGAGCGACTGACAGTAGATAGAGATCATGCCTCTGTGCTCTACTGCTATTCCTGCAGCTCCCGGATGTGAAAGGGCGAATTATCTGCCGAATTTTAACCACTGAATTTGTGGAAGCGAATTTGGAAAGTGAAATAAAATGGACCCGAAATTTGCCTGTTGAATATTATACATCGTATTTTTAACCGATTTAATATTTTGGAAGTGAATTCTGGAACGTGAATATGAATTATTGATTTTTTTTAATTATGAAAAGGTGTGTGAAATATTTTTAATTGAAATATTCACAGCTTAAATGAACAACTATATAAAATTTCAGGACCTAACAATGCAAGCCCTGGAAATAATTAATTAAATGCATTATTTTTCAGATAGTGCTATTCAGCATGCTTTTTTGTTTCAAAGACATAAGTCATTATTTTGCTTCCATACGCAACAGATTTGAATGTCACTGGATGGAAAAATCAAGATTCACCAAATGTCTGCATGCAACACTAAAATAAAATTATAAATGTAACATTTGAAAATATTATATTATTACATTATTAAAGTATTATAGCATTTATTTTTTTAAATATACATTTTTGGTTTATTTTCATATAAATTGTTCTAGTATTAAGTTAGATAAACTACTACAATATTTTAATAATAGTACATTTTATGCATTTATAATGTTTTTATATTTTAATAAAACTAAAATGTATTTTTAGCTGAATATTAAATGGATATTTAATGAAAATGAATCAAGTTGATGTGTATGTGAGCTTAATACATTAATATGTGAAAGATGGCTTGTTTCAAAGCCAAACGCCCACACAGATACAAGTGCTGGGAATGTAGTGGGACTGAGAAGAACCTAACCTTGTCATCAGGGCTGTGTGTGTATTTGGGACAGAATGGTCCCCAGGAGTTAGCTAAATCTGACATAACCTCCCTTCGGGGGTAACTGGGAAAATCCTCAAAGGTAAAATGTTTCCTAAATAAAGTATTTATTAGCTGTAAAAAGACATGTTACATGAGGCTTAATGGAATTGATAGCCACACCTGCTAGTGTATATAACAGAGTTTCACTTGAGAGTTTTAATTCTCTCTGTTGTCTTTATGCATCAAAACCAGCGTGTGAAAACCACCATATGAACCAGAATAAACTTCAGGCAAAACATTCATTCCTGAAAGTACTGATAGGGGAATGGAAACTCAGAATACTGAGCTAGAGTGGCTTTTTCAGCCTTCGGTCTTTTTTCATTACATAAACACATATGTATAATTAAAGCATTTTACTAAAGCTAAATGCAAGTCTTAATGTATATACAATAACACCGTGAACTCTTTTTTTTTTTTTTTTTTTTTCATGTGGGTGTGGGTGATGTGTGAGTATAAATTCCTGAAAATGAAACCTTTCGTTTCACTTTTTTGTCAAATCTCAATCTAGCAACAGTTGGTGTCAGAAAGATTAATAATATCTTATTTTGAGAATATTGTATATTAGAGCTGCAACTAACGATTATTTTTTCTGTCGACTAATCTAACGATTATTTTTATTACAATAAATAATTAATCTAAATGTTCTTTTTTTGATTAGCTAATGAATCCTTTGGATAACTTTACAAAAAAATATAAGTACAACTTCTAATATAATATTTCAACCTTTATTCATTTTCAACCAATGTGGTTGAAGTTTTTACAGTATACAAAAATAAAGAAGCAAAGAAAATTCTTTTACTATGGTAAATATGAGTTTACGATAGCGCTTATAATTAAACCACAGTAGCCACAAATTTACAGTTGTCTGAGACGTCATGAAATGTTCTTTAGCATCACAAACCATAAAATGTAGTCAGGGTTCTGCTATGGTTTAGCATGGTTTCCAGAGATCTGGAGCTGATTCTGGGTAGCTCGGTGGTTTGTCACTGTTGTCTCGTGGCGCGCTGTCTTTTAAGGGGCCGTTCACATATCGCGTCTTTTGCGCGCTCAAGTTTGTTATTTTCAATGTAGGCGCACGGTATGCGCGCTCATAATGTAAGTAAAACAGGCGCTTCCGCACCGCATCGAGTTAGAGTTAAAAACATCTCAACTTTTCAGAGAGCCACAAGGGCACCGCGGGTCATGTGACAACTAACCAATCAGCTTCATCCTTTCCCGTAACAACGTTGAAAGCTCAGCTTAGATGAAGGAACTGCTGATCATAGCTGTATATGGATTGCCATTTTGAAATACATTTAGTAGCAGAGCTACTGCAAGCGAGTATTAGTGCTGCAAATCCATTTATCCTTTGCTGAAATTTCCACGTCTTCATGGAGAGAGCACATCATGGTTGCTTAGCAACGGCAGACGCCCCAGGGGCGCAACTGCCTGAGCACTTTGGAAAGAAGGAGAAAGCGGCGCGACTAGCGTTTTCCACACGTTTTTAGGCGCAATATGTGAACGGCCCCTAACACGTGTTCGAACCCCGTGCCAACACAGACTTACTTTATTTTTTATTTTATCCCTACTTCAGACGCTACGGCTGATCATACAACTAACTTGTAATCTTTACAAGAATATCAGAATCACGCAATGAGCAAGTCTGCGTTTATTAGACACTTAATAATATCACATCAGTTTGTTCCATCACATCTGCAGCATAGACCTGAACCAGGAAGTTGGTCGCCAGATCACACGGTAACCAGTTAAACCGTAACACCGGAGAGCACCAGGATGTTTTCCTCTGAGGTGCTCGTGCATCGCAGTTGTGCTGCCATGGTACACCATATCGGTTTTAAAAAGGGTACAAAGGGCCATTTTATTTGGCCCCTGTTTAAAGTATTGCCATACTTTTGATAACAGTGGTCTCTGTTTTTGTGAAAGAATTTATCTTTCTCCATTCCCAGTATGCCATTAAGCGAGATGTAAACAGTGTGACGCGCTGACGCATTTCACGCATGTCGACGTATATTTGTAGTCGACGTAATCGATGACGCCGACGCGTTGTTGCAGCACTATTGTATATAACAGATAGGCCTACCTGTTTATTTTTCCCCTTAATATCTGTCTTTATCCGTCTCATCATCATCCCTTTTTATGTGCTTTGATAAAATGCTTTGTTCCAGTGACACGCTGGCTGACTGTTGGCCCAGTGCTTCTGGCCATGGTTTGACCTGTGACCTCTGTTCTTTGATGTTCACTGTTGGTGACATTTACTAATCAGCACAACCTGCCACTAGACTGGTCTTCATTACACCACTTGCTCTTGTAAAATCTGCACACACAAGAAATGCATTTGTGAAATTGTGTGTGTGCTGCAGTTCTATTTGTGAGAGCTCGAAATTCTCAGATCAAGGCTTTTCTTGATATGCCTGCACTTACATAACAGATTCTGTTTTCGGATTCATTTGGAGGCATTACAAGATGAGATTTCTGTCACTGTTGTTGGCAGTTAATGGGTGTGAGGTGGCGCACACACAGACACACACTTGCACAGGAAGAAAGACAGCGCTCCCTTGAGTGTTTCTCAAATACTTCCTTCCTGCCTTAACGTCTTATTTATCTGTGCACATGCTCGAGAAGGCAAGAGGGACTTTTTGACATTATTAAAGGTAAAGGTCTTACAACTGCTTAACACCCACAATCACAATCACTAAAACATAATATTACCCAATGTAAAAATCCAGGCAGTTATTAAAATAATAAACCTTTCTGCTGACTATCTGATCACCTCCAGGGGCTGGTCCCGCATGCCCATCTCTCCTGTGAAACCATCCATCCTTTGACTTCTACTCCACCCCCGTCCACCTTCAGAAATGGTTCAGCCCACACCTCCTCACCCTCCCTCTGTCTGTCATTCTCACTCACTCAGCCTGGGATTTGCTCCTCCCACACACACCTTATGCAAATGCCAAAGCTCAGAAACCGAGAGAGAGAGAGAGAGAGAGAGAGAGTAGGAGGCTTTGTTTACTTAGGAAGCTGAGCGCAGCTAGTTCTGTGGGCTTACTCAAACAAGGGTTGTGTGTGTGTGTGATCAGTCTGATCTGAGTGGCAGAGAGAGAGCAAGAAGAGTTTGCACTGAGAGATGAGTGTGTTTGAAGAAGAGAAGAACGGTGAAAGAAGAATATTTAGTTTTTACTTTACATTTTTCTCTCTTCAAATGCATGTGGGTTCCTTTTTGCCACAAAAAAGGAAAGAACAAGAGAGAGAGTCTATTGAAGGAAGAGTTTTTTTTTTTTAAACTGATGAAGCAGAATGGCGCGGTTTAGCATACACTGATGAAACGCTCGGATACACGCGTCCACCTGGAGAGTTTCTGTTTCAAAACCCAACTTTTTTGACCTTTGAGGAAAGTTTAACATTTGGCTGTTTTTCTCTCTTTTAATTTTTCAACTGCACATTTTATGTGCTATGCCCATGACTCCTGGCTTTACTCTTGTGGAGTGATTGAATTGTTTTGGATGAAAGTTGAGAGTCAGGGTTGGAGGGACGGTTCATAGTAAAAGAAATTGAGTGTTACAGTGAAAAAGAAGAGACATGGATTTTGATCCACACGAACCTGAGCCATCGGCAGCTGCCTTTATAAACCAGGTGCAGTATTCCAACATCCTGGAAGGCCGTTTCAAACAGCTGCAAGGTAAGACTGTTTGTTCTCTGTGACCTCATATTCTCTCATATTTGATCTTTTTTCTTTCTCAGATGCATCTGTAGGAGTAGCTCAGCCTCTCAGCTAATCATTAAAGCATGTCAAATAACTTTTGTCTTTTGACCACTTTATAAATCCACTGAGATGACCTTGAATGTCACATTCAAAAAGTTCATGTGACCTCATCCAGATCTGACTGGAAGACACGTTTGCCCTGACAGATTGAAACTCATCATCATGGGCTTCACTTGTTTTTAAAAAGATCGGTTTTGCACAGATCTGGTAGTTGTGAGATCACAGAAGTGATGTAGGGTTAACTCATGAATATTAATCTGGTTACACACAGATAACTTCAAATTATCCTTAACCATTTTGATAAATTATCTTCTTGATGTGTATGTTATGACTGCAGTAATTTTATGTTAAAACATTAGAAATGTACTGAAATCAATTCAGCGGCATATTAAATTGATATCAGACTAAGTTTCTAAAGTCTTGCTGATCAATTCAAGTTCTCAAATCAATGCATAACATTTAAAGTAACAATACTTAAACTTGGACAACTGTCATAATGTAGTAGAGACAAAATTGGTTTTGTAAAAAGGCCAGGACATTTCCAACCTTAAATCTGTCTTTTGCATATGCTGATGTATTTAGTTGCAGAAATTATCAACTTTCCTCTTCTCTCTCTGAACCAAAGATGGTGCAGATGAGAAACTAGGCCTACAATGATTTATTTTTATGCATGTGCATGAGAGAGAGAGACCCAGAGACCTATGCTGGTCTCCTGGAGATTGGCCTTATTTCAGGTACAGCAGGGCTGTTGCCCCAGATCCAAATTACACTGATTTTAAAATGGGAGTGAGAGAAGAGGACGAGAGGGAAGTTCAGAACGGAAAGGTATAGGAGAGGAAGGATAAGAGGGGAGAGGAGAGGATAATAGGTGGGAAAGGAGTGGAGAGGAACAGACGGGAAGGGAAGAGGATAAGAAGGGGAAGTGTAGAGGATAATAGGACTGGATAGGAGAGGATAGAAACTCCTCTTGTATGTATTAATATGGAGTTAGAGGTTTGACGAATGTTAAAAACAGTTGATGTTTTTTGTTGTTGTTTTTTTTTGTGGGCGTATCCTTCATACAATATTTTTTTCTCTTTGAAAACACTTTTTAGACAGGCACCACATAGCATGTGTGAACCCTGCTAATCCCCCCCACACGATGCGAGATCTGATCTGCTGTGTTTGTGTGCATGTGCGTGCTTGAGGTCATGGGGAGTGTTTCTCAGTTAACAGGGAGATAATGACTCAAGCATTGTACTTTTCAGGCCTATTATCTATTGTATAGAAAGAGTGACATCTGCAAAACAGGCCTTGAAAGGAACACACACCTCAAGAGTCCCAACAAGAAAATACCTAAAATTAAAAGTCTCTAGTAGTTCAGTCATATGTTTTGAAATGATTTACAATGTTTAGAGTTTCTTTGACACGTTTTCACGTAATTCTTTCAAAGAAAGCTCTAGAAAGCGCAGCACTTCTCAACCTTTGTGACACCAAGGCCCAGCATTGTTCACAACAGTATTACCATGAGTAAAGAATTCATTAGGAATCCCTAAGAATTAAGGTTAAGGATTTTGAATTTCTACCTAAAAATATATTTTAGATTCTACTCCTTTAATATTTAGGGTAAACAAACCAATTAAGCTCACATACCCATTAAGCACACTTCGAGTTTTGATATCAGATTATAAAAAGAAAAATCTATTTATTATCCTGCTTGATGTCTTAACCAATTTATATGTTTGTTACTATATACCTCCTATAATTTCAAGTCAATCAGATTATTGCACACTGAAATACCAGGTCTCTGTATGTTCGCACTGTCTGGTGGCCATTTTGAAAGCAGTCTGAAAACTTTCACCAAAAGAGGAGCCCCTTAATTGTGCGTTTTTTTTTCTTTTGAGATGTTTAAGCCTTTATTTTGGGTAAGTTTCACTACTTATTGTAAAATAAAGTGATTTATTTTCAGACTTTTGCATATTATAACCTAGAACTTGGATGCGGGAAATAATTACATTAGATTCAAAAAATAGTTTTAGCAATATAGCGCAGATGCTACAGAACTAGGGCTGTGCCATATGGACAAAAAACCTATCACGATTTTTTTATCAATTTTGCGATTTCGATTTTAATCACGATTTTGACGCACACAAACATGCTTTACAGTCATAAATGCATTCAGAATAAATTTGAAACATATTTCCAAAAGAAAACCAATGAGAGCTTTATCACAAAGTTGTAACATGTCTCTAGAACAGACATAAGTCAAAATAATCACTAAGTAAAGATGTCAAACAAAATGTCTAGACATATGACAAAAAATAATAATAAAAAACTAAAATAAGACCTGTGTTCAGGGATTTATTTATTTACTGTAGCGGTGCCTCAGGTGTTATATGTTTTGCCCAATATATTTATTGCCCAAGGTTCACACTTACTCCGTCTGCAGTGCATATACAGTAAGTTATGTGTACGCGGTTCAGAAGCAGCAACGAGAGCGCATTATTGTAAGGCGAAAGCACATTAAAATCATACGCCAGCGCGAATCTATCCGCTTGCACGCAGATCTTCTTTGCTCTGTTAACAAAACCTGATGCGTGTGCTCAGATTATATTAAATCTAGACTATTTATTTAGCAAAATCCTGTCATTTTAATAAATATTATATGAAATTTATAAAATATTGTTGCTGCTCCAATTAAGCTCAATGTGCGCTTTTTAATCTCTTCTACATTGAACGTCTATGTAAATACTTTATAAACATAATTGAAATATTAACTGATGGTTGTCACTTTAATTTAAGTTAATCAATTTTCTATGGATTCTGGCAACTCAAGTCTATGGAGTTGGCTCTGACCTTTGGCAACTAACGTCAACTTCTCCAGACTGTAAATCTGTGGAATTTGGGGCAAAAATCATGAAGTGTATTGCAGGCTTAAGAGCCTATAGATAAGTTGACATCCATTTAATAAGAGGCTTCATTATGAGGCTAGTTTCTGTGTTCATCCCCATAAATTGAATGTTTTATTGGTGTGTTTTATTTTATTTTTGAATGTGTTACTTAGCTGAACATGGACTAGTATAGCTGTTGCAATGTGCTTAGATGGCACTTCATTATGAATATATAACTGATCGACTTGAATGCCTTGTTTCTTGATTTTAGTGTTATTGTTTTCTGTGATTGATTTTGTACCTTCAAAAAACAACAACATATTTTTACAATTATTCTTTAAAAAGTTTCCTTAAAATAAACAAGGATTTTTAATAAAAAACATGATGTGAGCTTAATGGGAACGGGGAGTGTTTAAAGGGTGCAAAACTGTATGTTATATCTTAATTAAAATGCTTTTGTCATTTAAAATAAAATTTAATATTTTTGTGTGAGAGATTAATATTTTATTTTAACATAACTTTTTGTACTGAAACCAATATCTTGTGCACTAAAAATGTCTCAATGTAGATTTTGGTGAGCTTAATAGGTACATTTACCCTATTTATATTTATATATCAATACATCAACATATTTCTATTAAGCCTCTGTGATTTGTTGTACATCGCGATTTCGAAATTAAAGTTCAAACCCTAGCTTTGTGTTTGCATGTGGCCAAATATTAAAATTACATGGATTTAAACGTCATTGATCGACGCTGTAAAGTGAAGCATCGCCAGACCATTGGCGCCCTCTGCAAGTATTTGTTATATTTTATAATGTACTTAAGTAGGTTATATTCATATTATTTATAGGCATATTACATATTTTAACAGTGATGTTCAATAAACCCATGTGATTACTTGGTTTTGGTACTTTATTTGAACCAATTATTATCGTCTCATCATTAGTTTATTTATATATAAATTTAGTCTATATAAAGCCTGTTTTTCACTTGGGTCTGTTTTTATTACTAAAAAATATCAGATTACTCGGTTGTCAAAAATAATCAGTAGATTTAGATTACTTTATTACCATGAAAATAATTAGTTACGGCTCTAAATTAGTTAAATGTTTTTTTTAAATATATCTACATTGCTTTGCTTTTTGTGATTAAAAGACAAATATTTTGTCATTGAAAATTTCTTAAAAATAATATTAAAATATTGTCTAATTCTATTGTACAAAGTACCTGTATTTTGTCTCCTCTCTTGAGTTAATTGTTTTTTCACACCCCTAGTGTCTACGAACAAGATATAGCTCATAATTTTCCAAATGTATGATGATTAAAAAATTAAATAAATCACTTTGAAAAAGGAAAGCGATAACTTTGCCATTGTATCTTTTCAAGTTTCCACAGCCATTGCATGTTTTGCATGTGCTGCACTTTATTTGTACTATTTTATTTTATTAGTTTATTTAGAAAATTTGAATTTGAAAGATGATAATGATATTGTGATCCTTGAAAGTCCTGGGGCCTCATTTATCAACAGTGCGTGCAAACAGATGTGTGTGTAATGAGTGCGTAAGAACAGTTTCACGCAAAGTGTGGGATCTACCAACTTGTACTTATACGTAGAAATGTGTGTAAATATAAGCACACCTCTGAGCATGCTTATGCAGAGAATCTAGTGGTAGAATAGCAACACTAAACATAAAAAGCATTTAAGAGCGTCACAGTATGCATTAATCAATCCACATATGTCCTATGTTTCCTGTAATTATAAAACATTCAGTTTATCATTTGTCTAGTTTTACAGAAAAGTTGTGTAACTGGTGTCAAAACCCTATAAAAGACAGCTGTGACAAATGTTTGTCTCAGACTGTGCAATGGCTTATCTTGCATTATTGAAAGACTTGGCAAACAATGCCATCCGCAGAGAATGCATTTTCAAAGACAATGCTGAGAGTGAGGGCACAGAATGGCTTCTTAGTTGGTACCGCTTTCTATACCATGATTTTAATGAGGACACATATATTCACGTGATTTATAAAGAGAGGTGTTTTCACCATATGTGTCCCTGGACCACAAAACCAGTCTTAAGTGTCAATTTTTCGAAATCAAGATTTATACATCACCCAAAAGCGGAATAAATCAGCTTTCCATTGATGTATGGTTTATTAGGATCGGACAGTATTTGGCAGAGATACAACTATTTGAGCATCTGGTATCTGAGGGCGAAAAAAAACCAAATCAAAATACTGAGAAAATCGCCTTTAAAGTTGTCCAAATTAATTCCTAGCAATGCATATTACTAATGAGAAATTAAGTTTTGATATATTTACAGTAGGAAATTTACTAAATATCTTCATGGAAAATGATCTTTACTTAATATCCTAATGGTTTTTGGCATAAAAGAAAAATAGATAATTCGACTCTTACAATGTATTTTTGGCTATTTTTACAAATATACCCCAGCGACTTAAGACTGGTTTTGTGGTCCAGGGTCACATATGGTTCATTGGACCGTGAACATGAACGAGCATGGTACTTACACACATGTGGGATTTATCAACAATGATTGCTTACTCATGTGCATAAGAAATTAGTGTGCATGTTTTTCTTGTACTTAGGCACATTCTAAATTTCATTCGTAGGACAAAATATAGAACCTTTTCTGTGCACTGCTGATAAATGAGGGCCCTGGAATTTCATTTTGCAGTTTCTGTACGAACCCCATTTCATTGCAAAGACATTGAAGAAGACATGGATATTTGAAAGTAAGAGAGAACAGCATGTCACGTACGTGTTAATGATTACTGTAGTTGCGTCATTGTACCGGTCTGAAATCTGGTGCATACCAGCGTTTTGACACACATTCACATAGACGCACATATACAGTGTCTCATGTATCTTTTCTTCTGATACTGAGCCTATGATCCTCCTCTCTTCTCATGTCCTCACACACTGGTAATTCCAGTCAGGTTACCCCTAGGCTTAGTTTTTAAAACATTTTACTGAAGTACAGGTGCGTCGTAACAGGGCTTGCTCAGACACGGTCTTCATGCTTGGTCAGGCTGGTTCTTCTCTATGTATGTGTTTGATGCAACACCAGTTTCTCTGTTGTGGTTGTTATTAACTTAATTTAAATAAATCCCTGCAGCAAGGTAATATTACATGCCTGCATACAGGTGTTTGTGTTCTGCAGTAAATAGGAAGGGTCATACAAGTGTTTTTATAAGGTTGTCGCTAGAGCTGGTCCGAATACCATTTTTTGAGCTTCGAAGCTTCGGCAGTAATCAACACTGAATATTCTCAACACCGTGTCTACACCGGATGTTGCGCCGCAACAAAATACAATAGAACTGGGTCGGCAAGTAAGTGTGGCATCAGGCCAAGAAAAACATTTTGCCACTAGACGGTGGGCCAGAACATAGTCAAACGATAATTTAAAAAAATAATTGTTGAAAAATGCAACTAGAATCGCCTATGACAGATTGTTACAGTGTCTTTTGTAACTGGTAGTGAACAGTCTGTGTTAAATCCTGTAGAAGGACAGTCATTAACAAAAAGCCACATTTGTGTGTTGGTGTCCGACAGAATACACTGAAATCAGAAACATAGCTCTGCCTTTACCCTTCACTCCATGGCTAAAGTATTTCTTTTTTTGAAATATCACAGTTCTGTTCATAACACATTAACAAATAAAATAACAGCAGAGTTTAAATGTGCCTTATTGGAACACCAGTGTGCAATCTTCTTTCCTACCATATGACAAGCTAATAACATGGTTTTCAGCATTAAAAGGGATAATTGCTGCTTTTTGCGGTGAAAACTTTGATGAAAATAACTACATTTCACCAGTTATTTTACCTATGGATCGATGCATTACTTTACTCAGATTTCTGCTCATTTTAAATTGGATGAAGTAGCACTGTTATATTACATTTATTTGAATGCATTATTGTGGGAGCGATTGCATGTTAAAGTACTTGTTTAAATCGTGCTTTCAGCTGAAAATATTCAGTAGGCTATCTAGAAGGAACATACAAATTCCTTTAGAACTATAACTTCCTTCAGACATTTTCTTTCCCCTACATATTTTTAGTTTTAGCATAATCACGTACAAACAGTACAAGAAAAGACACTAATCGATTTTCAGCGAATGAGTGCACATGGATAAAAATTTCATTCTGAAATCTCAGTGAAATTCTAATGATAAGCAGTGTGTATTTGTGAGTGTGCTTACGTTTAAAAGATTTTCTACCCCAGTGTCAGTCGCCCTGAAGAGGTAAACATGTACCCCCCACCCCTTAGTCATTACACAGAGATACACACAAACAGCTTTTAAAGAGTCCAGTTTTTATGTAACCTGTTGATTTTTGTTCATGGTATTCTGCTCCAATAAATGGTTTGCAAAAAAGAGACACAGAATAAATGCTTGATTATCATTATTTAATCACATTGGAATCGAAACTGGGAATTGAAAAGAATCGGAATCGATAAAAATCAAATGATACCCAACCCCGGACTTCATTTTGTTTACCTACTCAATTATCTTCACAGTCAGTAGCAATACATAGTACTTCTAATAAGGTCAATAAAGGCTGGTTTTATTCTGTTAAGAAACTTTAAGAAAAATTTAAATTAGACATTCACAGACATTCACAAATCCTAATTAAAACTAGAGGTATTTACTTGGGATTAGATTAGGCATTTTAATGTTAAAGTGTGTGTGATGTTTAACTGATCTTGATCTTATGTATGTGAAAAATGTCAATGCATTTATGTACAGTAAGAAGACGTCTGCGTGACAGTATTAAGCCAAAAAATGTTAACAGGATTTTTTTCATGAAAAAATAGGCTACATCTACAAGTTGTAAAGTTAACAGTCAGAATTTTCATAGATAAACGTTTAGTTTCCTTGCAAACCCATGAGAAGTTGTGCTGAGTTTTGTTGTGACAGATAGGGTAATGATTGTATAGATAGGGCTGTCGCGATAACCGCAATATTGTTATACCGCGCTATTGACAAGCAAACCGCAGAGGAAAGATAGCAACCGCAGAAACCGCAGCAACCGCAGTGTTCAGTTTTTTTTTTTTTTTATGAGGCTGTGGCCTTCTTTGTTTTTTCAATTTGTCACTGTGCATTCAATGTTAAATAAATTAATGATACAATATGGTTACGACTGTAATTTTCTCGCGAGCCTTTGTAGCTTTATGGTGCTGCGTTTGTTTTGAATAGGCCGGCTGAAATGATGGGAGCCGCTCGATCTCGTCCCAAAACCTAATGTCACGTCGCCAGTTTGGGAACATTTTGGCTTTCAACCCAATGAAAAGGGCGAGCTAGCGAATATAGATGAGCCGATATGCAAAATTTGCTGCAAAAAGGTTCCTGTGACGCAGTAATACATCTAATTTGAGGTCATCGGGACATTCTAAAACGCTTAACGTGAAAAAAGCTTAACGTGGTTTAATGTACCAATACAGTGATATTAACAGACCAAACTCCCTAAACATCATACTAATAATAAGTATATTATCTACAAAAAATCAGATGATCCCTGAATATGAATTCAATGTGTTTAATAACACGTTAAGCCTTTTCCTCTCATAGAAAACCATCATAAGGCTTAACATGTTATTAAACGACTTGCATTCATAATCAGGGATCATCTGTTTTTTTTTTTGTTTTTTTTTTGTACATCGTATACTACTTTATTAGTATAATGTTTAGTGAGTTTGGTTTTTAAAAATCACTGTCTTAGTACATTAAGCATTTTCTTATAACGGTTTTCTATGGGAGGAAAAGGCTTAACATGTTATTAAACGAGTTGCATTCATATTCAGGGCTCATCAGATTTTTTTTTAGATATTATACTTTATTAGTATGATTTTTAGTGAGTTTGGTCTGTTAATATCACTGTCTTAGTACATAAAGCCATGTTAAGCGTTTTTCACGGTAAGCGTTTTAGAGTGTCCCCTGTCATCCAGCGCAGTTGCCCCCTCAAGCAAGCATCAGGTCGCGGAGCATAGAAGGTTATCCCACCCCTCTCAACAGATTACCATTTCGGTTTGGGCAATTTTATTCCGACTGAGATGTTTATATGGAGCATTTTCATTCAGACTGGACGCTATTCTAAGTTTACGAAGGGTGTAAGCTTCCCCTGCTGGACTACCACCCTCCATTATGCAACTTACAGCATAAATGCATATTATATGCTCCTCGTGCCGCAGCAAGGGGTCGTATGTATCACACATTTGCTTAAAGTGGGGCTACAATGGTGTTTCATGGATTCAGAGTTGTTCAGTGTTAAAGAGATAGATTGTCGTGCTAAACATGGCCAATTTGGATGAATGGAGAATTTCTGTGCCGAAAATCTTGCTTCTGGGTGGTACAAGTTTCTGTAGTTTTTTCAATTATGGATCTAATGAGGTAGACGATGGTGGAACTCCTTATGAGCATTTCTCTTGGAAAAGCATGCCCATGCACATGTCGACCAGAGAGCGAGACCTCGGCCATAAACACGCTTCGTCAGGAAATCGTTGGCAGCGCTGCATAGGATTTGTTTGAGAATTTCTCCAAATAAGTGTGTTTTGGATGTGAGGGAAAGTTTACCATGTTCAGCTTTTCAAAGAACCTAGCGTTACATGAACCGTGGATGCAGTTCGCTTTTCTGGGGCAGCAGTGGAGTGTAGCAAGTGTGTTTGTGTTCTCGTCATTTCAGTGACGAATGTTTTATAAACAAGACCAGGTTGACGCTGGATTTGCACATGGTTTGCTATTAAAATATGGTAAAAGACCCCATTCAGGTAAGTACAACTGCATCAAATATCTGTCTTTTGTCAGTAATCAGCACATAAGTGAATGTATGTAATGGAAACAACAAGAAACATCAGTATTATAGCTCCGCCCACAGCATGCCTCAAGGAGCTCGTTTTTTCAGAGAGAAATGGAAGCTGTATTTTTGTTTTGCAGATATGACAAGGCTGGGGACTTTTGGAGATGGGGATGTGGTACTGCTCTGTGGGTACTCGGGATTGGCATGAGATTTAAGCATTTTAAGAAACATGCTTGTTGCACATCCTCAATTGCTTAACTTGGGGTGAAGCTTCCCCCTTTGTGATTTTACAGCATGGTAGATACATAAAATTGGATAATATATAAACTGCCATCGTATTGGACTGCTGCTGCTAGGGGTGTATGCTTCCCCCTTTACAATCACACAGTTGCTTTAAGCATTTTAAGAACATGCTTGTTGCACATCCTCTATTGCTTAACTTCGGGTGATGCCCCCCCCCCCTTAATGTGATTTTCAGCATGTTAGACACTTAAAACACTGTTCTCACTTGGCGCCGGTACAGGATGGCTGCCTCCGTGACGTGCTCTGCATATGTTTTTGTCTTTTTGTTAGTTTGTCCTGTCCTTAGTTATATTCCTGCAATCAGTATCACCAGGGATGAACTGCTGAACATTCGGCAGAACGCACCACAAGATGTTTTTTCGGATTTCAATTATTCAGACGTTTTACTGAATATTGTTATCGGAGGTGCAGCGGCGCTGATCAAACGCTTCAGGACGTGCAGGCGGGGAAAGCGAGCTGGCGCGCTCGTCAGACTCAGGAAGCGCGGATTTCGAACGCCGTTGCCTAGCATCCATCTGGCAAATCTACGCTCTCTACCCAACAAAACGGACGAACTCCTTCTGCTTTCTCGGACAAATAAGGATTTCACACACTCTGCTGCTCTGTGTTTCACGGAAACCTGGCTGAATGACGCCATACCGGACAGCGCGCTCCATCTGCCGGGCTTTCAGCTGTTTAGAGCGGATCGCGACGCAGAATCAACGGGGAAATCGCACGGCGGCGGGACATGCTTTTACATCAATGAACGGTGGTGTACAGATGTAACTGTGTTAAAGAAGATGTGCTGTCCTGATCTAGAAATGCAGTTTGTCAACTGCAAGCCGTTCTATTCGCCGCGGGAGTTTCACTCGCTCATTCTGGTTAGTGTTTACATTCCCCCGCAAGCGCAAGTAAGTCTGGCTTTACAGAAACTCGCTGAGAAGATCACAGAGACAGAACAACAACACCCGGACTCTGTTTTAATCATTCTCGGGGACTTTAATAAAGCCAATCTCTCCCGTGAACTGCCAAAATACAGACAGCATGTTACCTGTCCCACCAGAGACAGTAATATATTGGATCACTGTTACACAACAATAAAGGATGCATATCACTCTGTTCCACGAGCAGCTTTGGGACGTTCTGATCACCTTCTGGTTCATCTTATTCACTGCAAAACACAGACAACTCCGTCAGGCCAAAGAAGATGCTTACAGGAAGGGGGACAATGTCTTGTATAAACAGGCTAAATACACACTGGAAAAGGAGATCAGAGTGGCAAAGAGGAATTATTCTGGAAAAATAAGGACTCAGTTCACTTCGAACGACTCAGCATCAGTGTGGAAAAGTCTAAAGAAGATCACCAATTACAAGACACCACCCCCCAGCACTGTGGAAAATCAACGACTGGCAGACGATCTGAACGAGTTTTACTGCAGGTTTGAAAGAACACCCATCACCTGCCCTGAACACCTCTCCACACAACCGTTCACCCCAATAACAACTCCTGCAACCAACCCTGAATGCCTCTCCACACAACCGTTCACACCATTAACAGCTCCTGCAACCCATCCTGAACACCTCTCCAATCAAGCACTCTTACCATTCACACCTCCTGCATCCCCCCTCTCCCCCACACCTGCAATACAGATCAGCGAGGATGTGGTGCGCCAGGTCTTCCGGAAGCAGAAATGGAAAAAAGCACCAGGCCCAGATTGTGTTACACCAGCCTGTCTGAAATCCTGTGCTGACCAGCTGGCCCCCATCTTCAACAGATCGCTGGAGCTGTGCGAAGTCCCTTCATGCTTCAAACGCTCCACCATCATCCCCATCCCAAAGAAACCCAAAATTACAGGACTAAATGACTACAGGCCTGTGGCTTTAACATCCGTAGTCATGAAGTCATTTGAAAAACTGGTGCTGGCCCACCTGAAGGACCTCACTGGACCCTTGCTGGATCCTCTTCAGTTTGCCTACAGAGCAAACAGGTCTGTGGACGATGCAGTAAACATTGGACTGCATTATGTTCTGCAACACCTAGACAGACCGGGGACTTATGGGAGGATCCTGTTTGTGGACTTGAGCTCGGCTTTTAACACGATCATGCCAAACCTCCTCCTGCCCAAACTAACTCAGCTCTCCGTGCCCACCTCCGTCTGTCAGTGGATCAACAGCTTCCTGACAGACAGGCAGCAGCTAGTGAGGCTGGGAAAATACACATCCAGCACCTGTACAATCGGCACCGGAGCTCCCCAGGGCTGCGTTCTCTCCCCACTGCTCTTCTCCCTGTACACTAATGATTGCACATCTAAGGACCCCTCTGTCAAGCTCCTGAAGTTTGCAGATGACACCACACTCATCGGCCTCATCCAGGACGGTGACGAGTCTGCTTACAGGCAGGAGGTTAAAGAGCTGGCTGTCTGGTGCACTCTCAACAACCTGGAGCTTAACACGCTCAAAACAGTGGAGATGATTGTGGACTTCAGGAGAAACCCCCCTGCACTCCCCCCACTCACCATCATGAACAGCACTGTGACTGCAGTGGAGTCATTCAGGTTCCTGGGCACCACTATCTCTCAGGACCTGAAGTGGGACATTCACATTGACTCCATTGTGAAAAAGGCCCAGCAAAGGTTGTACTTCCTTCGCCAGCTGAGGAAGTTTAACCTGCCACAGGAGCTGCTGAAACAGTTCTACTCCACCATCATCGAATCCATCCTCTGCACTTCAGTAACTGTCTGGTTCAGCTCAGCTTCTAAATCTGACCTCAGAAGACTACAGAGGGTAGTCCGGAGTGCTGAGCGAATCATCGGTTCCACTCTCCCATCTATTCAAGAACTGTACTTATCCAGAGTGAGCAAAAGGGCTGTTAAAATCACTCTGGACCCCTCACATCCAGCACACTCCCTCTTTGAACTGTTGCCATCTGGTCGACGCTACAGAGCACTGAGCACCAGAACGACCAGACACAGGGACAGTTTCTTCCCTCAGGCAATCCATCTTATGAACAGCTGATACACACTGAACACACTACACTTTATATTTATATACACATACACTTAATTTATCTAACACACATACTTAGTATACACTTAAAATTTGCACATAATATACATGTACATACATAACTGCATTTTTGTAATATACCTGCCTACAATTGTCAATTTGTATATTGTCATTCCTTATCTACTTTTGTATTTTTTGTATTTTTATATTCTTTTATTATGTGTTTTATGTTCTGTCGCTGTCATTCTGTTGTACTGCGGAGCTTCTGTCACGAAAACAAATTTCTCGTATGTGTAAACATACCTGGCAATAAAGCTCATTCTGATTCTCATTCTGATTCTGATTCTAAAATTGGACAATAGCCTATACAAACTGCCATCGTATTACACTGCTGCTGCTAGGGGTGTATGCTTCCCCCTTAATGTGATTTTACAGCATGTTAGACTTAAATGAATGATATACAATGATATACAAACTGCCATCATATTGTTAGACTTAAATTAATGATATACAATGATATACAAACTGCCATCATATTAAGCTGCTGCTAGGGGTGTATGCTTCCCCCATACATTCAAATATTTGCATAATCAGCTAAAGCAACATGCTTGTTGTATGCTTTCTTTCCGAGTTTGGGTGATGCTTCCCCCATAAATATAGTATCAAGCAACATTTCTCATTGCTGGAGATTCAAATGGCATCAGTTGTGTTGGGGAGTTTTGGCATATGGTTGTTTTGGGGGTTTGTCTTGCTGCTCTCCCCGCATGTGGACTGTTACCCAGAACATAACCATACCGCCAACACTAACTGTATGCAAAATAATTGTCATAAAATATACTTGACGGAAGTGGTCCTGATTGAAATTGAGCATTGCGTTAGTTCAGTCAGTCCATGTTAGTCACGCTTGCATTAGCCGACAGTCAGGCCATCCTTAAAAATATTTTGGTTTGCAGTAACAGGATTTAAAAAAAAAAAAACGGTCGGTAGGTCGGTCTATATTTTTTTTTTCAAGTTTCAATGTAAAAAAAAAAGTACATTTTTGTGATGGTGATGACGTTGGTATGAATTTAAACAAATTAGCATATCGTGACGTCACTGACTGGGTCTTCAACCCGTGCCTTCGGGCGCATCATTGCAAACCTCATTTTGATGCAGGTTATATAGACCACAAACAAATTTAAATCTTTGTCAAAAACATGTTTATTGCATGAATTTCAGGTGAGAAAAAAATGAGGTACTGTTATACTTGCATCCACCGCTACGTATCAATGCAACCTACAAATGAGAGAACGTTTACTTTGCTTTCTTGGGTTTTTCACTTTTGTGAAAAAAATCCTGTTTGATTTGAGTGACAAGTGTTCATTGAATCAATTGTATCCATCGCATCTCTGCTTGCAATTAACTCCCTCCTCCAACCCCAACTCCACCAACTGAACCTGTAATCTGATTTAACTTTGTTCTTTCTTTACAGTCTCTTCATTGGAAGCAGTCTCTATCACTGTTTACAACTCATGTAATTATGAATAGTAATTATGTATGCTTATAATGGTTCTGTTCTGTACCCCAGGGGGCTTTGTCTTACCCGCTCTGTCCAAGCATGGCTGCATGTGACAAAAGAACGAACTATAGGTTAAACCCTTTTATACAACCATTTAATTTTTTTTAAATTAAACAATACAAACATTAAAACATTAAGGCAGTTAAGGCACTTAAAATCATAAAGACAAAAAAAAAAAAATAACAAAAGGATATACACACAGATTTGTTGCCAGGGTAACTCCTTTTATACAGTCTATGGTCAAAGCTTATGGGTCTGTCACGTGATGAATGAACGACTCGAAAAACCTGATGACTCGGTAGATTAACTAATCAATTCTCTTTCCGGCTCAGACTGGATTGGTTAAGTTTATGGGGCAGTTTACGTGATGAATGACTCAAACCCGAAGACTTGTCAGATAAGGGGTGAGGTGAACTAATCATAGACTGAAAACCCAGGTAAACAACTAATTAATCTTTTCTGTTTCTTATAGCATTATAGTTTTGTATTGTTTGTAGTGTGATCAACATTTGCGTAAGTACTAGTTGACATGTCAGGGAATTAACACGTAATATTTTAATTATATTTTGATAAAAATAAACGAAATGACTCGAAAAAATATTGGTTCATTTTTCTGAATGAGACCCAAAAGTCTGAGTCAGTAAAAAGATCTGACCTTTCCATCACTAGTGCTCACTGCTCAGGCGCTGCCGATCTTAGCACTGTCAAAATAAAGGTCCTGCCTCAAACACATCAGCCGATATATTGACCTTGGCGATATATTTGTTGACCACTAATTACGTTAGATGGTAGGTTGGGAATTTTCTATTGACCAAATTAAGGTATATTTAGGTTTTCTGTTGACTTCTTGAAAATATGATATTTATGTTCTGTAGTGAGTCAAAGTTGCTTGTATAATTGGCTAAATGTAGCATATGTGTACTGAAATATTTAATTAAGGCTCTTCCATTTACTGACACTTAGGATTTGTATTAAGCTTGAGTTTATGGTTCATTTTACAGTATCAGAAGCCATTTGAAAATAGCACAAGCACCTATCATCTCACACCTGGAGTTTTAACAACTGAGACAGGATGAATAATATAATATAGAAGATAAGAATATTGATAGCCAAACAGTTTTGGCACCGTTGGCATCCATTGTAGGGGCAAATGTTTAGTCGTAAAAGCTGATAACATTGCTTTTTAACAGTTAACATTTAAAGCTTTACAAACATGTTCTGTGATCAGTTTGTCGTTTACCAGTTAAAAATTCAGTCGTGCAGCCTAATTATGACAGAAAAAAAGTGCATTTCAAATATCTTTAAACATTTACCTCTCTCATTCAAAGTATTCACTGCTCTTTTTCACACAGCAGGTTTTTTGTGTGTGTCCAATTTTTTTTTCTGGACAACCTTCTGATGGATTTTACTTTAAATTGTGAGTTCCATTCAGGTTTCATGCCATTGGCACTTTTTTCGAAGGATTGTTTACAATTTCACTAATAATAAATAATAAAATACAATGCACTGCAATTTTATTCTGTTTTATTCTTATTCTTCGTGAAAATATGTTCTGAAAGATTCCTTAATAAGCTTTGTTCGAGATGTTAAACTACTTTAGGAGCTCTAAGGACTGCCATGGTGAAAACATTATTTGAAATCTCCTTGTGAAATTTGCTAGAGTATGGGTCAGTGTTCTGATTGCAGAAGAGTTCGACAAAGGATTACTAACACAATAAAACAACTCCAGGTATATTTTTGATGAGGATATGACAGTGCAAAATGGTTAAAATCTCTTAAAAATCTATGCTGAAGGATAAAGACCATTTATTAATAATTTACTTGGGGAAAAAATGGAAAAAACTAAAATATAAGTACATAAACCGATTAATCGTAAAAATAATCTACAGATTAATCGATTATCAAAATAATCGTTAGTTGCAGCCCTACTGTAATGTGCACCCAAAAATATTTTTTCCATGTCTCACACATTTTGAACATTGCTTGAGTAAATTTACTGAAGTATTCAGCAGTAGTCGAAATACCATTGCCTGATGCTCCTTTATAATGAATGGATTTAGGGTTTGTTGGCTTTCTGGTTGAAATAACAGTTGGTGTTCCAAGTATTGCTGGCAATACATCCCTTTTAAAAAGAACATTTAAGTCACTGACATTTTTTAAAGCCTTTAGAAAATGAATCCCATTGGTGAGAAGGTGAATGGTGAAAATGAATAGTGTTCAAGTGAAGGAGGGCTCCATGATGTCTGTTTAGTAGTAACTTATAAGCCAGGAGCCAGTGGTAGTATGAAGGATGTGTACTGATGTAGTCAAATTTGGGTAAAAATATAATTCCAAGTGTCTTAGCGGACAGCTTGTTCTAAGTCTGTGTCCCGTTGTCACTGTTCTGTTCACTGTCCTCCAGTATCACTTATGTTCTCCAGACATCAGAAATGCCTCTGAACCCATGATTTCAACCCTCTGTGTGTTGTGTATGTGCGTGTGTCGTAAGAATGGGATTGTGCCAGTTTTTTTCCTCTCTGTGGGCCTATATGTAAGCTAAGTTCCTTTAAAAGTGTTTGTCAACAGCTAGAAAACATCTTATTAAAGGGGTACTATTATGCTCTTTTACGAAGTCTTGATTTTGTTTTGGGGGATGTACTAGAACAGGCTTTCATACTGAGTTGTTCGAAAAACACATTATTTTTCACATATTTTACATGATTACAATACCTCTCTCCCCAGTCTGGCATGAATGGCTCGAATAGTTCCTGTATCAAATGAAGGCCTGCCTTCTGGAATACTAGATGTGCTGTGATTGGTTAGCTGGGCCAGTCTGTGCAGCGATTGGCATCAAAATCAAATAAATTAGAGCACGATTTATACCTGGATGATTGTAACCACTCTAAGCTCATCTGTCTTGGGAATACTAGCACATCTCCGACATAGTGATAACACTCGTTGTCTTCTCTAGTGCATCTCAACCAGGTCTCATTCCATTTGTTGATCTTTGTGATATCACAAATCCCGGAAAATATGCGTTTTAGTCCAAATGAGTCGTTGGTTGTAGTTATGAAAAGTTATTTCTGTTCAATAAAATATCTCCTTTTGAATTGGACTTTGAGCTTTGTTACTTTGCAGATCTTTTTTAATGTTCAAACAGCAACATTACAGACTAACTAAAGTTAGTCAGCAAGGCTGATGTCAGGGGGGAAACATGAAGATGGCAGGTTTCTATTTAAGATGCCTTTGCATGTGGAAAATCCCTTTTAGTTATAGCCATTAGAGGTGTGTGTGTCTTCATTCTTTCTCTGTCATTCAGTTTGTGTGTGTAATAGGTACTTGGTTCTCTTCACTGTAATAACATGATTTCTTTGGTCTGGTAATTGATGCCTTACAAACATTTTGTGCCTGTTTTAGTAGAAACACCTTTAATATTTAAAATGTTAACATTCATCAAGATAAAATAAATGCTTGCCAATAAATTAAGAAGTTTTTTTTAGGTGGTTTTTAATTTCAACTGACCTGTAGTGAGTTTATGCACACATATGTACATGTGAAGAACCATAAAATCTGAAACTTAACATTTCAAGTAAGTATTCACTGCAGAAAGATGTTTGCCACATTACACATGCCCATCAAGTGATTACAGGACACACCTCAGTGATTTCAATTTAAATTAATAGTTCATCTGAAAATTACAATTGTGTACATCATCTACTAACGAATGTTGTAACACAGAAGAAAATTATCCTTCTGAGCTTCTCTTCTGTACTATAATAGCTTATGTTGTCTGTGTGCCACAGGTTTGTTTATATATATATATATATATATATATATATATATATATATATATATATATAATATAGTAGTGTTGAAACTTGAAAATACAATCAGACATCACTGATTATAACAAGTTTTAAAAACAAGCTCACGCTGAATGTTTCTGTAGCTTCTTTATAGTTTAGGAATGGGTTGTCAAACTCACAGGACTCAATTACCCACATTCCTTCAGTGACGAAGGGTGTGGCGGCCCATTTCCATTTAATGAAGGTCGCTACTGTTGGGATTAGTGATTAGAGATGAAAATGTGGGCGGAAACGTAAGCAGAAGAAAAGGCCCGGAAGATGTAGGGGTTAACAATAATGACAGGAGAGAGAGATGTAAGGATAGAATATACAGCTCCCCACAGCACGCCCAAACAGCAGCTGGACAGCAGCAATTACACCACTGCTACCAGATGTGTGTGTGCATGTGTGTGACAAAGGAATGTTCATTTAAACCTATTAACCGTTAACTGACCATTAAGTATTTTGACTGATTAATACAATCAGTTAAATGGTTTTAAAAGTCATTATATATTTTCAGTAATTTATAAAAATATTTAAAACGGTTTGCTGCAATGTTAAAATAGGCACATTCAATATTTTTTTTTGTTTTTGTCTTTTAGAGAGAGAAAAAACATGCGTAGCCTATTAAGTCACATTTTATTATTTCATTCAGAAATAGGGCTAATGTCGACACGAAATGTTTACAAACATTATAATAAACACTGTAAACATAGCTATTCTATTTTAGTTCCCTTCTCTCCATAACAAATAATTTAAATTAACAGTAGCCTATTTAAAAAAAGAACAAGAAAAAAAATGCCTATAAGAAGTTATAGCAACATAAACGACAAGCCAAAACAAATTAATTTAGGCTAAAACGAAACGAAACTGAAACCAAAATTGGGTCTCTCATTCAACACAAAATCAAATGTTTCCGTATTTCCGATCCTTCTAACAGTGGAAGCTGTTAGAAGGATCTCTTCTTTTAGTCAAAGATAATTGGAATTGTAAACTGTTCGTCTTTATTTGTGTACATTCACAGTAAAAACTAATATTTGTGCGTAAAATAAGCCTAAAGAAAAATAGGATGCCGCTTTCTGCCATCTGGTTCCTTTCGTGCAGCATAAAAATTAACCGAAACTAGAGATCGACCGATATGGGTTTTTCTATAGCCGATGCCGATGTTTAGAGGTCAGGGTCAGCCGATGGCCGATATGTGCTGCCGATTTTTAGGGCCGATATCTTGAAGTTTCCCCCTTCATTTGCATGCAAAAATGTCACACTAATAGTAAGTGGATGCACAACATTTCTAAACTTATCTTCATTTATTGAGCACTGACTTGAACCATCTCTCGAATCTTAATTTTGTGCACTGCACGGTATTAAAATAAAAAATGTATCCAAAGTTAACCAAACAAATCAATAAACTGACCAAGTATTAAATATATAAAGAAGGTAATATATATATATATATATATATATATATATATATATATATATATATATATATATATATATATATATATATATATATATATTTTTTTTTTATATATATATATATATAAAAGTCAATCATTTACATAAAAGTTTTAGAGCATTTATCAATTAGAATTTTACAAGTTTGTTGGAACATAAATGTAAACTTAAATATACATTTAAATAAATACAATTTTAAAAATAAAAATCTGAAAAATATAAAAAAGTAAATATATAAAAAATAAATAACAGTAGTGCTGCAAACACACTAGCAACCAGCAACATTTGTGTTTGGTATAAATGACACAGAACATCTAAAGTGCATTCTAATTTCAAACTTACATCGCAGTCTGTTCATTATTAAAATAAAGTCAACCAAACATTTAAAAGGTTACACTGGTCAGTTTAAATAGACTGTAGTATACCGGTCCACTCTGCTGTTATGCCAAGGACATTTTTGCTCATGTGAAGAGGATGATCTTTATCGTCTAGTTTACATTAAATAAATAAAAAAAATTATAGTTTAACATTCAGATACATTGCAAATATGGAAACATTTGGATATGTGCGGAACGAGACGTGAGCAATAACCTCCAAATACATCTAGTCAAACCCGCGCTCGCTCGTCCTCGTACGGATCGGATCATTTTTCGGATCAGCAAAAAAAAAAAAAAAAGGCCAAGACAAACAAACATACGTTTTGTCTTTTTTTATTAACATTAAATTATTAAATTAAAATATATGAAATCAACTTAAAGTGCACATAATCTTCTTTTTAACATAATAGCCGGACTTCTCCCAGTCTTCTGTAATGAAGTGAGCAGTTATCATCACAGAGCTCTCCGTCCCCCTGGACGTCCACCCGTCTGTCGTGAGCGCAACAGAGGATGCTCGGGATAGTTCATCCACAACTGTTTTCTTCTCCTGTTCATAAAGATCTGGCACAATATTTTCACTCTAACCTCTTTCCTCATCATTATATCTGACAGGGAATACAAAATGCGCGGGCTGTTCAAGCTCCTCTGTTCCTCTGCTCGCCATGACCACTGAGTGTGGACTAAACATGCGCAACTTTTTTTTTCATAAATCAATCCGGGGGTCACGTGTGTGCCGAACCGAAGATACAGTCTATGGTCCGAACGGATCAATGATGATCCGTTGCACCACTACTATAGTGTGTCATTTGAAAACATTGCAGATGCGTTTTAAAATACAACAACGAACACCACCACGCGCTCTCTTCATTTTATCAAATGGTCATAATCACATCTATTCATTTTACAGTCCTGCTACTAGCATTTTATTCAGACTAAACACCCTTTAATTCGGGTGAGAAAGCTTTTTTTCCAAGTGGCTTTTGCACATAATAATAATACCGCTGCAGACGCATTTTGCAGCATTAAAGTAATTAATTGATCATTAATTTAAACGACGATCGATCATGGAAATTATCGAATATTGACATCCCTAAATACAAATGAGTTGGATGGAAAATTGGTTATTGTCTGCATCAAACCATGCTTCCGAACAAATGTGATTCACCGTTCTGGGCAGCTCCAGGACAGCTGTCTCTCCGAGCACGGTGCTGTCTGTGAGCGGGGCGGAGTAACGTCAGAGACAGTTTACTTTGGTAACGTCACGCTGCAGTGTTTGTTAGAGCTGCCAACTTCTCCACCCCATTTACAGAGTGAAATTCTCTGACTACCTTTATCTCCCAGGACTGCTGTTGAATCTTCCAAAAGTTTTGGCTTGGGGTGCTTCACATGCAGTGGCAGCAGCAGCACTTTCCACCGCACCAATAACACGGGCCTGCCCGCCGACGTGCCTGACTTTAAATCGGCGCTACTAAACACGGATATCGGCCGATGCCGATATATTAAAAAATGACAAATATCTAACCGAAGCTGCGTTTTTCATTCATTTTTGTAATTTATTATTCAAATAAAAATATATTTCTCGTATATGCCTATTTATTCGCTATATATAGCCTAGCTTTATTATGTTTTTCTCTGCTCGCAGAAGCGTGATGTGATATGAAGACCATGTGAATCCTCATGTTCTGTTGTTTGTTGCTTTTTGTGCATGTAAAATTAATCACCAGGAAACAAATGTTAGTATTTTTTACGGTCACAGACACGTATCATTTTTAATTTAATTTGGTGCTAAATTATATTGTCTGATGTTGTATATTTTTTAAAGAAAGTAATACTTGTAATAGGGGTGACCCTGAATAGTCAGTGATTCGATGTTTCGATAGGAGAAGCCTGATTCAACTACCAATCTCATAGTCGAATATTCGCGGGGTGTTATGATCATGCCATTTTGGCTATATGGGGGTGCTCAAATGTCTGATTTCACATAGAACTAACATTTTCCTCCCAATAATATACAGCCTTTTAAGATAATGCTGTAAATGAGAATCTGAAAAGAAGCCTTAAATAAATATTTTAACATATGTAAATAAATCCTACCACCCCTATAGATTTAAGCAGCGAGCAGGACAAACAACAGTGCATAATATTAATAACTATTACTGGAACTGTCATATACATAACATTATAATGAGAACACTATTATAGTAAATTGCTGTGAATTTTTAGAGTTTAGTTGCCGTGTTTCTGCATGTTGTTGCGTGAAGATCGCGTCCACAAAAGGAGTTCATTCAGAGCCGCATGGCATTTTGTGCATATAGCCTGTAAGTCGTAATATTACCGTTATGTTGTATAAATAACGAAGCGTATTCTATATAAGATAAATGATGAGTTAAATCCCATTGACTAAAAACCTGCTATCAAACACTTCATTCTACTGGTAATCTTCAGCTCGCACAGTTCCAAAAAAAATGCAGAACATTAATAACTACTGTCATATACATAACATTATAATGAGAGCACTACAAAAGTTTCGCTGATGTTTAATGTTAACTACCTTTTAATCAAAACATTATTCTTTTATCTGCGATTTTTCCAATACACATTTTCCCTGTGTGTTAACGTCAGTAATTATGACTCTTGGTAATGTATTTTGCCCCACCCCCAAAAATTTGATTCGACTATCAGTCGAATATTTGCAAGATTCGAAATTTCAGATTCGACTATGAAAATCCTTAGTCAGGAACCCCCCTAACTTGCATTCAGAAAGGATGCATTCACTTTATCACAATGTGGGTAATATCTGTTGCATAACAGTAAATGAAAGTTACTTTCCACATACACAGAGTAAGGAGAAATGTCTGATGGGAAGATGGCGAATGATTTGCAGATCCTGAGCACCAATGACAAACATCTGGTCTTGTCAAATGTGTGGTAATACTGCTGCTCAATAGTATAGAGTCCTTGTGATCACAAATCTAAAAAGTAAAAGTGAAAGTAAAATGAGTGCGCAAATGAAAACGGTTTACAATAGCTGTTCCCTGATGCCCGCAATTTATATACAGCTGCCCAAACTTACCCAACAATGAAATTGTGAGAAGTATTGAAATATTTTTTTTAATCCCCTCACCTCGTAGGCTATTTATTCCCTTTAGGGTTTCCGTAGTACACTTAATTTCCTAACTGAACACGGAACTGGGGTTGGGAGGGGGGGGGGTTATGATGTAACACTGCATACTTTAGGGCCAGTCCTAACTATAAGTAGTTGACCATTATGAAGGGCCTCCATAACTGTACCACAAAACAATATAGGTAATGGCATATGTTTCATGTTTACATTGGGCACTCCCGACCAGGTGAAACATTCTGATTATTTGCATTTTGTTTTTAAGCCCATAAATAATAATGCTCTCGTTCTAATAAATTTATATTCTAATGTACTCATATTAATATATTAAAAAGATCGTCTTAACATTGATGGTAGGTTATCATTGCAGAAATGAGTACACTCTCTACTTTTTAAGACTAAAATAAAAGAAGAGTTCTAAACTAATGCGCTGTCTTCTGTATCTTGTGCTCACATGCACAGTCACTCACACAGATCACGCTATGCACACAACCAGACATTCAGGAACAAACTTTTTAGCACTGCCCCACATTTTTTTTTATAAACTATAAATAACTTATTAATGGTGAAAATCAATAGTAGATTTCAATTAAAGTCCAACTGTTTAACACTAAATATTGGACATAAAACAACACGTTAAATAAAAGAACAGGTAAACAAAACAGGTAAATTCATATATTTGGAGTAAAGTTGAATTGAACTGATGCATCAGTCATACAGTGCTCCGGAGTGTGCGCCCCATGAAGAGCCCGACACACTACCTCAGAAACAAGATCCATTCTAACATAACTGTGGCATTAAACTCAGTTAGTGAGGGCTCGTTAAAATATTGCACATATATTCAGATTACTTTGTTAAAGTGCAATGAAATTGCTTATATCTGCAGACAATGTACATCTGTTTGAGGTTGGAGACTTCTTCAATGGCTACAGGCTCTAATCCTCATTTGCGCGTGTGTGTAAAATGTGGTGCTGAAGTGAAATAGCGGGGCAATTTGATAGCCGAATTTTAATAGGTCGCCAAATAAAAAGTTAGAATTATTATTATTAGAAGAATGTAACACCATGACCCTGCGGCAGAGGTACACGAGCGGTAATAGGCATTTTGGTTGACCGCCTACTGTACAAAAAAAAACTTTCTAAAACTTATACAAACCCTGAAGGTGTATATTTGGACAGAAATACTCTGCAGATGTTTTTTTTTTAACTTTGGCCATTTTTAGCTTGAGAATCCAACTTTTTAACAGTGTAAATAACTCAAAATGCATGAAATAGCATTAGACCGCCCCTCCCCACACACACACTTTAACAGGAAGTTCTGAAAATTTTCATTCCTCTAAATATTGTGTGCATGCAGCGTTAAGAAATTTATTTGGTCCTTCTATTACCTTTTTCTGCTTACTGTGTTAAATGATTCACTTAATGTTTTCTCATAATTTTGCTAGTGTTATAATAATTTTAACTAGCTAGACTTTAACCTTCGAAAGACTTTAATGTACACAGATTTTTGTTTCCATATTGTAGTGACCTTTATGTTTCTGTTGTAACTCTTTCACTATACTGGAAATATTGCCATGCAAGTTAATGAACGTGAATTCATTGTGTTTTTTAGTGATGAAATCTTAGTACAGACCCATGTGACATTTCTATGTTAAACAGGTTTGTCTGAGATTGACATCAGCACAGGTGACATCAATGCAGTAATGAGCACATAGCTCACACTTACTCGCATGCTTTAACATCTCCCGTACTTAAAGATTATTATTCTCTTTGTGGGCATTGAAAGTGGCATTTTCCAGACTGTGTTTGTTTATTCTGAAGGTTTGATAGATATATGCAAAGCTTGTGTGGAGTGAGTCTGCTGATTGATCGATGGGTTTCCTGTCTGCCAATAACCTGCGATAATTTGTGCTTCTTTTTTTCATTTACTGACTGGAAGCTTGTGAAGATGCAGCTTAAGCTTGTGTGTGTGTGTGTGTGTGTGTTTTCAGGTTAATCTGTAACTGATGGATTAGTCAGCAGTTAAAATCAGCTGTTGACATTTACAAGAAACGTTTACACTGAAAACACATTAAAACAATATTTTGCCCGTTTTACACTTATGTATGGAACAATATTTTCCTAGTATATCAGGAGTCAGCAGCCTTTTTAACATGAATTTCCACTTATTTCACTGTAACATCAACTGTCCTTTAAAGTTTCAAAATGAAAGATCTCAGTCTAGACTTTTGGAAACATGAAATAAAATGCACCACGATCATCAGTAACTGTGAGCTGCTCCAAGCGGGGGACACGGATTATTAGTCACGTGTGACCCTGAACTCTGTGACTGTGCCGAAAGACCCTTCAAAAAAATGTGGACTGAAAAACTTCTAGGAAAAGTAGTAGTAAAATGGTCCTGACCTTCAGCACTGTCAGGATTCCACCATCAACACCGTCCTCATCATCACTCCCTCCTCCCACTCGCTCGTTATCCCCTGAATATTAATTATCATCACCTGCATCTCTTCATCCTCATCACCGTCATCTGCTATCCCTCATCACTGCTAACCTTTATATACCCACTCTCACCCTTCAGTCTTCGTCTGGTCTCGTCATTTCATGGCATACAGACTCTATTTCTACAATCACCAGAGAATCCGCGACCCGTCAGTCATCTCCCAAAGATCGCCTAGTCTTCCTCTGTCTTCAGTCCTCCTTCTGCGATCCCTCACCCACTTCCTGTGATCAGAGACTCTTCAGTTAAGTCTACGTTGGTTCTTCTCATCCTGTTCGCTCACATATTCTCCATCTGGTTCGGAGCATTCTGTTAATAAAGCTATTAGACTTACCACCTTGTCTGCCTCCTGTATCATCCGTGACAGAAGACCAGACCGTAGATGCAGAATCCTATGGAGCCTGTGAGGAATCCGTCTCAAGACCCGTTTGCTGAGCTAGTTCAAGCAGTGCGCCAGTCAATCCTTTCATCTTTACCGGACAACCCACCCACCATCCCCAAAGCAATCCTTCACTCTGCAAGCCAACACCAACTTCCGCAAACACCCGCTGCTTCGCCAGCTGCCTCTGCGAGTCCCATGGACCGACCAGCGCCATTCAGTGGTGAGGCTGAGGATTGTAGCGGTTTTCTGATTCAGGTTTCATTATATTTCCAAATGCAAGCGCATCAGTTTACCAACGATTCTGCCCGAGTGGCCTTTATTATCTCTCTACTATCTGGCAGAGCCCTCCAATGGGCACAATCTCTCTGGAATTCAAATTCTCAAGTGTTAAAGTCCCTGTCAGGTTTCATTTCTCATTTCAAGGAAGTCTTTGGCCAAGCAGTTTCAGATCTCTCAGTTCATGATCAGCTTTACAATCTCCGTCAAGGAAATTCTTCTGTCAGCACATATGCTCTCCAGTTTCGCACCCTGGCGGCATCCTGTGGTTGGAACGAATCTGCCCTGATTACTGCTTTCCGCCACGGCCTGAATCCAAACATCCGCTAGCTGCTGGTAGTTTATGATGACTCCATGGGAATTGAGAACCTTATTCAAAAAAAACATTCGAGTATCTCAATGCTTATCTGCCTGTGACAATCCATTTACCGCTGTCAGTCCTCCGTCCTCGGCTCCCACTGCTTCTCCTCCAGCCCCTGAACCCATGCAAGTGGACTCCACCCATCTCACTCCTTCTGAGCATCAGCGTCGCATCCAGCTTCACTTTTGTCTGTACTGCGGGGGCGACAATCATCTCATCTGCTCCTGCCCTGTTCGACCTCAACGTTCAGCGGTAAGCTCCATTCAGATCCCTCCTAAAGTTGAATCCTTAAACCGTACCATGGGGCATCTGTTAACCTCTCATGTCTGTGTCTCAGCGCAAGCCCTCCTCGACTCTGGTTCAGTGGGGAACTTCATTTCAACCCAGCTCCTCCAAAAACTGAACGTCCGCAAGTACCGCAGTTATCAAGAACTCAGAATCCAAACCATTCAAGGAAGGCCGCTGGTTCGAGGTCGAATCAGTCATGTTTCTCCCACATTAACGCTCTGCATTGGCTGTTTACACGCAGAGGACATCTCATTCTTGGTGCTGGAGGAGTCTACTGCTGAGCTCATCCTGGGACGCCCCTGGTTGGTCCAACATCAACCCACCATTGACTGGAAATCCAGGGAGGTCCTTCGTTGGGGAGAAAACTGTACTCATACCTGTCTAGCTCCGGTCAAGAGGAACCCGAGAGCCCTATTTTCTCCCTCTTCTTCATCTTCAGTGCGAAAACCCAAGCTTCCAGTCTGTTCGACTTCAGTTGAGAGTCCAGAAGTCCAGCATCAGGTAGAGATTCCTGCTGAGTACAGGGCGTTCCAGGATGTGTTCAGCAAGCAGTTGGCGACCAAGTTACCACCTCATCGGCCATGGGACTGCGCCATCGACCTGCTACCTGGAGCCACTCTATCTAAAGGCCGTATCTACCCTCTCTCCATCCCGGAACAGAAGGCCATGGAGGAGTATGTGGAAGAAGCCCTTCAGCAACAGTTCATCTGTCCATCTGCTTCACCTGCTGCTTCCAGCTTCTTCTTCGTGGCTAAGAAGGACGGAGGCTTGAGGCCGTGTATTGATTACCGCTATCTCAACTCCCAAACAGTCAAATTTAGTTATCCCCTTCCTCTGGTCCCACCAGCCCTGGAACAACTACGTGGGGCCCGTATATTCTCCAAGTTGGATCTGCGCAGCGCATACAACTTGATCCGTATTTATCGGGGTGACAAGTGGAAGACTGCTTTCGTCACGCCCTCCGGCCACTATGAGTACAGGGTAATGCCTTTCGGTTTATCCAACGCCCCTGCAGTCTTTCAAGGCTATATGAACGAGGTGTTCAGAGAGTATCTCAATAGATTTGTCATGGTTTACTTGGATGATATCCTCATCTACTCATCTTCACTTCCTGAACACAGACACCATGTCACTCTGGTCCTGAAGAAATTGAGAGCCCATCAGTTGTACTTGAAATTGGAGTGTGAATTTCACACCACTTCGGTGCAGTTCCTGGGCTATATCATTGATCAGCATGGAGTGCAAATAGACCAGAGGAAGGTGGATACCATCCGGAACTGGCTGCAGCCCACTACTGTGAAAGAACTTCAAAGATTCGTCAAATTTGCCAACTTTTACAGAAGATTCATCAACAACTACAGTATTATCAGTGCTCCTCTGACCTCTTCCTTGAAAGGCCAGCCCAAGTCTCTGTCCTTCTCCTCCGAAGCCATCCAAGCCTTCCAACAACTAAAGGATGCCGCCTTAACCGCTCCCTTCCTCGTCCATCCTAATCCAGATCTGCCATTTGTCGTCGTGGTTGACGCATCTTCTACTGGGGTGGGAGCGGTCCTCTCCCAGCGGCAGGGTGAACCCTCCAGACTCCATCCATGTGCCTTCTTCTCCAAGAAGCTGTCCCCGGCGGAGCGGAACTATGACATCGTGAATCGGGAACTGCTTGCAATCAAGCTTGCCTTGGAAGAGTGGAGGCATTGGCTGGAGGGAGCCAATCACCAATTTCAAGTAATTACCGATCATCGTAATCTGGAATACCTCAAAGAAGCTAAGAGGCTCAATCCTCGTCAGGCCCGTTGGGCTCTCTTCTTTACTCATTTTGATTTCATTGTTTCCTACAGACCTGGCAGTAAGAATGGTAAAGCGGATGCTCTCTCTCGCCTCCATCATTTCTCATCTGAGGAGCGCCTCCCTGAACCCATTCTCCCTCCAGCCGTGTTCGTCTGTCCGATCCTCTGGGACTTAGATGAACAGATATCCCAGGAAAATCGTCTCCATCCCGCTCCGCCGGGAGGTCCAGAGGGGCTCATCTTTGTACCTCAACAATTCCGCACCGCCCTTCTGGACTCTGCTCATACCGCTCCGGGCTCTGGACATCCAGGTAGCAGGCGTACCCTCTCCTGGATCTTCCGCTCAGTCTGGCCGTTCGTCTGAGGGTGATATCCTGAGGAGAGACTAACAGTAACCCCAAGTAGTCGGAAGAAGGCTTGCCAAACTCGAGATATGAACTGCGGACCTCTATCAGATACTATATCTTCCAAAAGTCTTCGCCTCACTGTGCGTGCAGATGCGCTCACACCTGCCTGCTGCCATTCCTGAGCAAGCTCTGCACTGGTGGCACTCCGATCCCGCAGCTGAATCCTCTTTAGGAGACGATCCTGGCGCTTGCTGGACTTTCTTGGACGCCCTGAAGCCTTTTGTCTCTCTTAGATCTTTACAAGAATTGAACCTCTTTCCTTGAAGTTCTTGATGATCCTATAAATTGTTGATTTAGGTGCAATCTTAGTAGCCACAATATCCTTGCCTGTGAAGCCATTTTTATGCAACGCAATGATGGCTGCACGCGTTTCTTTGCAGGTCACCATGGTTAACAATGGAAGAACAATGATTTCAAGCATCACCCTCCTTTTAACATGTCAAATCATTCTAACCCAATCAGCCTGACATAATGTTCTCCAGCCATGTGCTCGTCAACATTCTCACCTGAGTTAACAAGACGATTACTGAAATGATCTCAGCAGGTCCTTAATGACAGCAATGAAATGCAGTGGAAAGGTTTTTTTGGGATTAAGTAAATTTTCATGGCAAAGAAGGACTATGCAATTCATCTGATCACTCGTCATAACATTCTGGAGTATATGCAAATTGCTATTATAAAAATTTAAGCAGCAACTTTTCCAATTTCCAATATTTATGTAATTCTCAAAACTTTTGGCCACGACTGTATATTTTTTATTGTTTAATTCTTTTAAAATTAATAGTGTACATATTTGGTTAAAATCGATTCCTTATTTTCATTTTCGAAACTTTTTTTGGTTGGTCCGATCGATTGTGCAATCAATTTTCGAATGAAAGTGACAGCCCTAATAATGTAGGTCTTTATGTGTACACTAGTCCATTCTGTAATTATGAGGTCTATCACTGTGGAAAGGGGCAGCAGACAGATACGTGTCTGTGAATCAATTTCATCTATACAAACTACTTACCTTTCGGTGAGAACTCACCTTTTTAGAGATCAAAATAGGCCACCTGTGAGATTTGTGTAGATCCGATGAGAAAGGGGGTCTTTCAACATTATCATTAGTACTAATTCAATTACATACCCTCTTGTAGTCAACCGCTTTTAAACGCTCCTGTGTTTTTGCGTGCACATTCTGGGAGTATTCCAGAAAGCAGGTTATGTGACATACCTGAGTATGTTTAAGGATAAGCGATAAACTCAGCTTTCGGTTCCAAAAAAAAAGAGGTAACTCTCATGGTATGTAAGTAGCCATATCAACTGATTCCCTAAAAATAGCCTATTCCGGTGTAGGTTATGTTTCATGGTTACTTTACTTCAGTGCTCTCAGTGCATGCGTGACCTTATAATATTATTAGGGATGGTAAGCAATGAAATTATCTAATTAATTACATGATGTGGTGATTAATTAATCGAATTAATCACACATCAAATTTGGAGAAATTACTCCCAAAAGATAATTTATAGTAATTGTTGTGTAAAGCCTCAAACAGGCATTACAATGATTTTGTTTGATAAAATTTATTACATATAGCCAACTCTTTTAGACCATATGAGTAAATGATGACAGAATTGTAATTTTGTGGTTGGGTAAACTATAACTAGGACTGTGCGATATGGGGAAAATATCTAATTGCGATTTTTTTTTTTTGACATATTTGATTTGCGATTTTTAAATTTGCAAAGTCAAGCTTCAGCTTAATATTGTCAATAATGTGCTATAATGTTCTATCCAATACAATATATTATATATATTATATATATATAACCCTAACCCTAATAAAAAAAATTCAACAAAATATAATCATTTTGCTATTACATACAAAACTGAACAATTTTAAAAGCTGAAACAGTAGTATAAGCTCTTTTGGGAGAAGAAAAAAAAGACTCAGGTCGGCTGGGCCAGTAATTCTGATAAGATGTTGGACACGGGCCAGGCTAGGGCCTAAGCATCTCGGGCCAGGGCCGGGCAATGGCCTAAATTTGAGGCCTGTGTAGGGCTCTACTCCATGGTTGCGTGTCTTTCTCACCTTTTTCACCCGTGATGAGTGTGCATCCCTACAATTTGAATAGCAGGCAGATATTTACTGATTATCTGTTCATATTGACCATGCATCTTAATGGTCAAATGACTGCTGTACCCTCTTGTTCCTATTTGCAATGTAAAGCAGGTCAGAGTCCTCAGACTCCCTTCTGCTTCCTTTGTGCGTGTGTGTGTGTGTGTGTGTGTGTCTTTCTCCTTGGTGTGGAATGCTCAAGGTCTCCTCATTTTAAATGGATCAAGGCTAAAGTGCCAGAAATTATTTTATTTGGTAAAAGCTAAATATTTATTCTCTTAAAGCACAATGCCCTTGGACACCTCATGTAGTGTGTGGTTCCCCCTTGAGGCGGTAACTCAACATTACGTCAGCTAAGACGTATATAGGAACTCCTCCCTTCTCCACTTTCACTGAAATCTTATTGGCTAATGCCAGCTGGGGGCAGCTGACCAATTGACACGAAGCATGCAAATTCTGACAGGTCAGCGGGTAGTATAAAATGCATGGGCGCGAAAATTACGTCAGAAACTCTTTCTTCACGCTAGAAGTCTTATCTAAGTCATCGTGGAAGTTGCAATAGAGGACTACTCACCCTGTCTTTACTCTCCGCATCCGATGGCTGCTAATGCTAGATTCGGACCTTCACCAGTTCTGTGTGACCTGCCTGGGAGCCTCACACGGACCATACGTGTGCCCACTGTGCCGAGCTGCCAGTGCGCGCCCTCAGAGCCAGAGTGGCTCGGAAAACAGCGGGAATGAGGAACTGCTGCCAGCGAGCCGCTGGTGGGCCCTCCACCGCCCGAAGACGAGTTTGACGTCGGCGTGGTGGACGATAGCTTCTGCCACGTGAACTTTGTCCTCTTCGGAGATGGCAAGGAAAACGACTCCATGTTGGTTTCGACGTCGGAAAAAGTTTGGGCCTCTCAGTGGGACCGCCCCGACCAAAGGGCCCTACAGACCTCCAGAAGAAGCTCATCAGGGTCTTCGGAAAGGCCGTCACGGAGCTGGGTCTCGCTTGCAACGCACCTGACGAGCCTGTGAAAGGTAGCTGGACTCGTGGCTCCTCCAGTCGAGCTGCTGCCAGACGGCATTGAGGCATGCAAGAGCTCGTGGTGAAGTCGTGGTCTGCACCCCAATCGGCGCGCACCCACTCTGCCACGCAGGCCATGTTCACACACGTGGACGGGGCGGAAACCCTCACACCCGTCGAGGAGACTGTTACCGCGCACCTGTGCCCGTCTCCCTCTGCATTGGGTTTGGACCAAAGCCTGCCTTCCAAGCCGTGCGGTTCACGGCCCATAGACGGACAAAGCCTATACTTCTGAGGCAAGGCAGCTTCTGCTCTTCATGCCAGGGCAATACTCAAGGTGTTTCAGGCAGACGGCGGCACAGCAGCGCTGACGTCATCAGGGATCTGCACGCGGTAACTGATCTCGCGCTGATGGCTACTAAGCGCTCTGCTCAGCCGTTTCATGGGGCTCATGGTCGTCCTTACAGGCACCTATGGCTTACCCTAGCTGACCTGGAAGATGCGGACCGTAGGACGCTCCTAAACGTTCCAGTTGCTCCCTCCGGCCTCTTTGGTGACGCCATGGAGTCATGGAGCGTTTCTCAGAGATGCAGAAAGCGCGCCAAGGCGATGAGCCACGTGATGCACTGTCGCTCACTCCAGTCATCATCTGCGAGGTTCCGCTCTTCTGCACCTCGTCAGGCTCTAAGACCAGCTAAAACAGCCCGCCGTGGCACCCCGCTCTGAACCGGACGGTGGTTTCGGCTGAAACCAGCAGTGGTAAGAGCCTGGGAGGAAACGCCAGGGTCAGTTGAGGACCCCGCGCCGCGAGAGAGCTAGCGCGCCATCCTTGGCCACTGAGCCGTCTTCCTGACTGACCGATAAAGTGAAAGAGTGAGTGCGCGGGAGGCCCCGCCCCCAAGCGCCATGTTCAAATGCATCATGTCCCCCATGTTCCTTCAGGCGACGATTGCTATGTGTGTTTAAATACTGTTTGTGTGAGTTCCACAATAGAAGCATGTACAGAATCAACAAAAGAGCTTTTTCTTTCTCTTACACTCAACACTGTGTCACTCGCCATGTCTCATAGCAGCGCTGAGCCACAACCTATGATTATAATGGCCTCGCGAGGGAGCGAGAGTGCCAACACCACATAAACACGGTGTCACTCTCCTTGTTCAGATGCATCATGTCCCCCATGTTCCTTCGGGCGATGATTGCTATGTCTGTTTAAATGCTGTTTGTGTGAGTTCCACAATAAAAGCATGTATACAATCAACAAAAGAGCTTTACTTCCTCTTACACTCAAAACTGTGTCACTCGCCCTGTCTCAGAACAGTGCAGAGTCACAACCTATGATTATAATGGCCTCGCGAGGGAGCGAGAGTGCCAACACCACAAAAACTCATGCATCATGTCCCCCATGTCACTATGGGTGACGATTGCTATATGTGTTTAAATGATGTTTGTGTGAACATTTTTTTTTACTAGAAGCATGTATCCAAATTCTTGCACCCAACACTGTGTCACTCGCCCTGTCTCAAACAGCGCAGAGCCACAACCCATGATTATAATGGCCTCTCGAGGGCGCAAGAGTGTCACATAGGGCTGCACGATATTGGGAAAAAATTACATTGCGATATTTTATTTTTCTGCGATATATATTGCGATATGAAATCTAATCTATTTTTTTCTTACAAACAAAAATGGGGTGAGCACACTTACATTCTCATTTTAAATGATTTAAACATCGACACCATCGTGTCAATTGATTATTATGCGCGAGGGAGAGAGAGCAAGAAAGTGCTCGTGTTGTTTTAAGATGGTGAGCGTGTAGCTGGGGATGAACTACGACAGCCTACATTGCACATCCTGCGATGTGACTATCGTGGATTCGTATATCGCGATATCGATGCTTAAATGACACATCGTGCAGCCCTAGTGTCACACCATTATATATCCGACGTGAACCGCCCTCCCGCCAGTGCTTCTAGCCTCACAGGGGCGGGGCCCTGGTCAAAACAAGTCATCAGTGGCTGTAGACCTAACGCGTCCGCGGTGTCATTTCATGGACGGTAGGAGGGCTATCCCGGGCGTTTCACCGTGGATACTGGGAATAATTCACGACGGATATTCTCTCCAATTCAAACGCAGACCTCCCAGCTTCAATGGCGTGGTCCCGTCACTGACTTTGCCCCAAAACCGTCCTGTTCTGCGACAGGAAGTTCTCAGTCTGCTCGAGAGGGAGCGATAGAGCGAAATTTCCTCTCAGATCGAGCGGAATGTGCATGCTGCATTATCTGGACGATTGGCTGATTTTAGCCCACTCAAGAGATGTGCTATCAGTCACGTGGAAACAATGCTTCGCCGTTTGGATACGCTGCGTGTGGACTGCGTGTGAATATGCAGAAGAGCGTGTTTTTACGAGTCGGACTGTAACATATCTGGGAATATGTTTGGACTCGATGGCGATGCGAGCCCATCTCTCTCTAGAGCATTTCATCTACTCTGCGCTGTTTCAGACCGGGCAGGTCGTTTTCACTGAGGGAATTTCAGAGGTTTCTGGGACTGATGGCGGCAGCTTCTTCAGTGTGCCATCTGGGTCTGCTACATTGCGGCCGCTACAGTTTTGGCTGTAACTAGAGTTCCGCAGAGGGCGTGTGATCTTCGGTCCACAAGCACATACGGTCATTCACAGTTGCGTCAGCACTCTGAGACCGTGGAACAGCCCAGATATGGTCAGCCCAGGAGTTATTTTCTCTACGAACGCGTCTACTTCAGGCTGGGGAGCAGTGCGTCTGGGCGTACCTGCCTCAGGCCTGTGGTCAGAGTCACAGAGAAGGTGGCACATAAACCGTTTGGAATTGGAAGCGGTGTCCTTAGCCCTGCAAGCCTTTTGGTCGAATTTGGAGCGGCAACATGTACTGATTCAAAACGACAACACGTCTGTGGTCTCGTACATAAATCGCCAGGGCGGCGTGCCCTCCAGAGCTCTATTCAAACAGGCAGCGAGTCTCCTGTTGTAGGCGGACCAACACTTAATCTCCATAAGAGCGTCGCACATCCCCGGTACTTTGAACCGTGGAGTGAGCATGCTTTCGAGGAACGGGATTCCTCAAGGAGATGGAGGCTTCACCCAGGATCAGATCTAATGATTTGGGAGGGAGGAAGTGGATTTGTTTGCCACGAGCGAGAACACACACTGTAAGTCGTTCTTCTCGCTATCTCACTCCCCCCTGCCGGGAGATGCTCTGACATCGCGTTGGCCGGAAGCCAGGCTTACAGATTCCCTCCGGTGAAGATTCTGCCTGTGTTGTGCAAAATCAGGGAGGAGAGAGCGTCAGTTATACTCGTGGCCCCGAACTGGCCGAATCAGCCCTGGTTCGCGGACCTGAGAGAGTTAGTGATGGCTCCCCCATGGCGAATCCCCCTCAGGCAGGACCTGCTGTCTCAGGCGAACGGCACAATATGGCACCCCAGCCCCGAGCTGTAGAACCTTCATGTGTGGCCGTTGCGGGGACCCTAATAAGCGGGACGCTCTGCACTCACGAGTGCTGAACACACTTACAGAGACGCGCGCACCATCAAACAGTCGCTGCTACGTGCAGAAGTGGGGAGTTTTCACAAAATGGTGAGAGGACATTTATATTGACCCGGGGACCTGTTCCATGTCGGATGTTTTGCGCTTTCTACAGCACAGTATGGATAGCGGGAGTTTGAAACCATCCACGCTGACGGTGTATGTGACCGCTATTGCCGCTTTTCGTTCCCCGGTTGACGGGCAAACGATCGGTAAGCACGCTCTGGTAATCAGTTTTCTCAGGGGAGCAAGGAGATTGTGTACTTCATGGCCGCCCTCTGTGCCGCCGTGGGATTTAGTTCTAGTTTCGAGGGCTCTATCTCTTACTACCATTCGAGCACTTAGCTTCGATTGCGGTTAAGGAGCTTCCCTGAAGTCTGCTTTGCTTCTTGCTCTCGCCTCGGCGAAGCGCCTTGGAGACTTTCATGAGTTTTTGGTGAACGATATTGCATCGGTTTCGGACCTGGCGACTGTAATGTCACTCTCCGGCCGAGACTGGGTTTCGCTCCGAAGTCACTCAATAACCCATTTTGTTTCCCTGCCCGCCTTATCTGTTGAGCCGTCAGCCTCGCATGACACTGATGCTCAGAGCGCCGGGACCCTGTAAGGGTTTTACGGATGTATATGGATCGCTCAGCCACCTTTCGTCAGTCGGACCAGCTGTTTGTGTGCTTGGTGGATGTAATAAGGGACGTGCTGTTTCTAAACAGAGACTTTCTCACTGGATCGTGGACGCTATTGAATGCCAGGGGAAGGATTATCCCCTCAACATCAGAGCTCATTCTGCGAGGACAATATAAATGCTTCCTGATGGGCCTGGTCTAGAGGTATGTCTGTCCAGTATTTATGTTTTGCTGCTGGCTGGTCTTCCCAGAACACAATCGCCAGGTTTTACAAGCTGGATGTACCCTCTGTAGCGTCACATGTACTTTCAGTGAGTTAAGTTTTATTCATTCTGTTATAACCAGCTATACAGTAGTTACCATGGCTGCTAACTCTGTGTTATGGTTTATATGGTTTATGCAGTAGTCACCGCAACGCCGTCGACTCTGTTTAACTCTCATGCTTGAGTGCTTATTGCGTTGTATCTGCCCTGGTTAGTGCAGACTTTGATTTATTGCTTGAAGTTATGCAAATTTTGTTAGGGTCGGAGCAGATGTCTCATTGGTCTAGTTCCGCCTATCAGATGCAAGCACTCTTAGCGACACGGCCATTGGCTTATGTGTGGGGGTGATTGACTCCGTTCAGGGCTTATCTTCACTGCTCTCACGGCGGGATTTTATACAGTTCCAATATACGTCTTAGCTGACGTAATGTTGAGTTACCGCCTCGAGAGGGACGGTCTCCGGTTACTATCGTAACCTCGGTTCCCTGAGAGGCGGGAACGAGACATTACGTTAGCCGCCGCTGTTTGATCAGCTGTGCTAGCGTTCAGTCGTGATTCTGACGTAATTTTCGCGCCCATGCATTTTATACTGCCCGCTGACCTGTCAGTATTTTCATGCTTCGCGTCAATTGGCCAGCTGCCCCCAGCTGGCGTTAGCCAATAAGATTTCAGCGAAAGTGGAGAAGGGAGGAGTTCCCATATACGTCTTAGCTGACGTAATGTCTCGTTCCCGCCTCTCAGGGAACCGAGGTTAAGATAGTAACCGGAGACGTCTTGTGAGGTTACTACTGGCAGTTATATTCCGAAATGGCATTCCAATATCAGATATTTGATTATCTGCATGTAAGCGTGTTTGTGTACTTGAAAGCACTGTCCCTCCTCCCAGTGTCAGTGACCAGCAGAACAGGTTTCCTCAGTTGTGCAGGAGCATTTCCCTGAACGAAATTGTAGGCAAATGAGTGTGATCATATCAGTGGAATCTAAAGGACCAAGCCCTGTTCTCTATTCTAAATTCTTTTGACTGTGGCTTAAAATTACTACAGCCACATGTAATGCAACTAATATAACTCTATACTGTGCTCTGGCTGGATTTGAGACACTGTCATCAAAACCGTGAAATAAGTTTTTAACGTTTTTTTTTTTTTTTTTAACGTTCATCAAATAACATTCCAAATATAAGCTTATAATATGTAATTTGTATTTTGTTTGGCCTTCCAAATGAGGGCACAACTAGAAATCAGTGGTTAAGTTGTGTTTACAACACTGTTCCAGAACAGTTCAACCCCAATATTCAAATGTGTGCTTCGCATTTTATGGAGGATGAGGTCTGTTTTCTGAACCTGCAGACTAGCCTACAATGTGTCTGTGGCACAAAGGATGTTTCTTTAAAGTGGGGCAGTTCCAACATGAAATCATTTGCCAGAAATTATTCAAACACAAGTTTTGAGTGTGGAGTAGGCTTGTTGTATGTTGTTTCTCTGATCACAAATGCAGACAGGGTTTTATGTTTATGCAGCGTGATACGCAATGCAACACGTAAAAAGACAGTATAAGTCATTATAATCAGTAATTAATCAGTAATTATGTCCTCACTGGATTCAACAGATGCCTTGTTCGTAATGGGTTTTATTGGTTTTGTCTAGTCTAGTTTGATTCTACTTATGTCCGGATCTGGAAGGAATCGTTCTATTTAACTGAATCTTCTAAATGAACCAGTCAAACCTGTTCACTAAATTTAACTGAATCGTTTGAAACAGTTTGTGTCTCCAGTATTCACTTATCCACAAATTACTTAAATTATTTGGTTTATAAATGTGCCTGTCACTCCTTCTGACGCGAAATAAACCAATATCCTGAGTTATTCAGTTACTCCTAATAGTACATTGACTGAACTGCTAAAAGAGAACCGATGATAGGATGTGCACGAGCAGAGCAGCTAGACTGAGTCTCATTCTGTTGGGAGACAGCATCACAATATGCTAAGGGGCGTAACATTTTCATCACACACTTGAGGCATTCGGCCAATCACAGTGCACTGAATAGTTTTTTTTTAGAACGATGAGCTTTGTAAATGGAAATATGGAAAATAATGTGTTTTTTTAATCTTAATTCTCATAAACACATTTCATTTCACCAAATACAAAAAATAGTGTACTTTTTAGCAATGTCATATGACCCCTTTAAAAGCACAATATGTATTCTTTTGCCACTAGAGGGTGCGTATTCAAAACTAAACAAAGAAACAAAAGCAAAGTTTGATGATGCTGTGACTGAGTGTGGAATCATGGGAGCTGTCGTCTTCAACCCCATAGCCGACACAATCCGATTGGGCAGAAATCTGTTGGGCAGAAATCATGTTCCTGGATGAGCTAATAATTTATTAACATTGTAGTATGAAGCAGGATGAGGCTGAAAAATGGACAGTCACCACTTATAAGCTACTACTAAATATTGTAGAAACGTCATTTTCTGTAAAGTTGCTTTGTAACGATTTGTATTGTAAAAAGCGTTATACAAATAAACATGAATTGAATTGAAAGCTGTCGGATTGGATTTAAAATTAAACTGGATTTAAACATTCTTCGAAACATTTGGGATAATGTAAGTACACAAGTCAGCAAAATGTATAACAGTTCTAGTGGTTTTGGGATATTTTAATAAAACAAAAAATCTTACATATTGTACCTTTAAACAGTAATTATGACAAAGCTGCTTAGTTTCAAACTGTTCCCTTTAAAGTAACAAACTCAGGCCTAATGGAAGACAGTGTGTGCTTGTGCTTGAGATCTGTGACCAGATGGCTCTGAGGATGACCTTGTGTTGCCTCTTGCTGCTATTGTGCTCTTGCATTATTTTGTGTGCTTGTTTTCAGCATTTACAGTGAGCGTGTTTGTTTAATGACTGAGGTGTTTTGTGCTTGACATTTTTTTTATCAGCAATTAAATTACCATGCTTCATTTAAACTTGTCACAGGAATTATCTCCTTGTATTAGGGCATGCGACAAAACACAGTAGTTCTCGCTCAGTCTTTCTGAATATAGGTGGTAGTGAGGGGCAACATGTAGTAGTATTTGTGATAAACAGCTCGCTCTTCCTCAGTGAAGGTCATTCAGATGACAGCAGTGGTTTGAGCCTCTTACTGACCAGCCCCTTATGCTTTCACATTCCCTGCATGCTAATACTGCACTCTTCTTTGCAGTCATATTAAGCGTTCCTGTTCTCTTCCTGTTCGTCTCTTTCTTTATCATTTATTGATCAATTTCATGAGAAGATACACTTTTTTTTTTATATATATATATATATATACATGCTTTATAACATCATACAATGTTTTTGTTGTGGAGTCCCACCCCCCCCGTCATGTAACTGCCTGGCTGTGAGTGGGGTCTACTCTGATTAATGTGTACAGCCATCAGTCAAGCTGTCCATGCACTGCAGTAATTGACTTGCTTTAATAGAGTTTAGAGTTACAGTCAATCAGTTACAATCAATCCTCAGTCACTGCACGTCATTCATGAATGTTCATTTTATTCACAGTTGTAAAACAGGTTCTGATGTGGCATGTAGCAGGAACATTTATGGAGTCTCGTCTTTACAGACCTGATGTTTATTTGTTAGTTTTTTTACATTATGTGTATTTTTTAGATAATTTTTTAGATGCATTCATAGGTTTGTATTCAGTGTGACCTTTAAAACAATTTTTTTACTTTTTTTCTTCCAGATGAGAGAGAAGCGGTGCAGAAGAAGACCTTCACTAAATGGGTGAACTCTCACCTGGGTCGCGTGACCTGCAGGATTGGTGACCTCTACACTGACCTCCGCGATGGACGTATGCTTATCCGACTGCTGGAGGTCCTCTCTGGGGAGCAACTGGTCAGCAATCCTGCCATCCATTATTCTATGCATCCACTTATGTATCTATCCATCCATCCATCCATTCATCCATGGATTCATCATTTTGTTGTTTTATTCCTCTGGCCGTTTATAAATCAAACGCTGGGTTGCTGTGATAAATAATCAGTACCATTTCATTTATAACATTTGTTTGCCTTGTTCTCTCACACAGCCAAAGCCCACCAAAGGCCGTATGCGCATCCACTGTTTGGAGAACGTTGACAAGGCTCTGCAGTTCCTGAAGGAACAAAAGGTTCATCTGGAGAATATGGGTTCTCATGACATTGTTGATGGAAACCACCGCCTCACACTTGGACTCATTTGGACCATAATTCTCCGTTTCCAGGTAAGAGGACTTGGATTTGATTAGAGGTGTGAAAGATAGAGACAGACAGGTGGAGACTTTAGGCCAGAGAAATGGCATCTTTCACTTGTCACTGAAGAAACAGCATCACCTGTTTTTAATTAAATCAGTGTTCATGCCATGTTTGGGTGCACTGGTTGTAGTTGTTTAGTGCAACCCACAATATTAAATATAATCCTGACTTGGGAGTTTGACTCGTAGACATACATGTTGCTCCCAAAAAAAGGTTTTAGGCAGAGTGTGTGATTATCTGTCATTATTGTGATCTTTTGTCTTCTTTTAACCCAGATCTGTTATTTATTTATGTTTATTTTTTTTGTCCTTGGCGATATCAGTCTGTCATCCATTCACAATGAAGTATAATTAGCATATTTTTGTCTGCCACTTTGTTGCCCTTTTGATTGGCCTGTACATTTTTGCAATCAGCTCAAAATTCCTTCTATTGAAACATGCTAATTATCAAAGCAAGTGATCAGGACTGCACACTGTGCTTCACCACTGCTTCTGATTAGTTTGTGAAGATTATTATATTGCTGCAATGACATAATTACAAAAGATATGAGACTGAACTTTTTTCTTTTCATTCTTTGCTGAATGAATCCTAGCAGATTATTAATGATTGTAGGGATATAGTCTGAACTGGATTAAGATGACTTTATTAATGGACTTAATGAAGCTTGGCAGTGTTATTTTCTGCGTTAGTGTACGTTTTTGTCAATATTACAATCTGATTTAAGATATCTCTCAGCAAGAGTTCTGTTTGGGCTGTGATACAGAGCTATAGAATCTAGAGCTGCACTCTGTTAGCATGATGGAACCAAAGCTTTTTAGGCATATGGAGTAAAGAATCTCCCTTTTATCTACTGCTGTTTTATTTTATGTAGTAAATATTTATTTTATATACTGTATAGTAAATTTGATTAATATAATATGCAAATTCGTATTTGTAAGTAGTAAGACTTTTTTTAATTAAATTAATACTTTTATTTAGCAAGGATGCATTACATTGAGCAAAAGTGACAGTGAAAATATTGTTATAAAAATTATATTTCAAATAAATGCTGTTCTTTTGAATAATACGCCACAGTTTAAACAAAAATATTAAACACCACAACTGTTCTTAACACTGATCATAAGAGATGTTTTTGAGCACCAGATCATCATTTTAGAAAATAATTTCTGAAGGATCATCAAACACCGAAGACTGGAGCAGTGCTAAAAATTTTACTTTGCCATCAAAGGAATAAATCACATTCAAAATATATTAAATTAGAATACAAATATTATAAATATTTTTGATTAATTAAATACAGCCTTGGTGAGCATAAAATACTTATTTTAAAAATATTTGAAAACTCTTGCCAACCCCAAAATTTTAAATGGTAGTGGATAAAAGAATAGTAAAAGATGTAACTGGCCTCAAACATTTCATTGGATTATATGATTTGTTTGTGTTAAAACACTTGTACAAAACCATGTACAAACCATGTACAGTGCTGAATCATGTATAGTACAGGCAATGTTTGGTTATTTATAGGAGTGACAACTGCATTCTACAAATAATTCATTTTACTCCCAAAAGTTCAGGTAGTGGTTTCAGTATGTTAAATTCTCTGTAGTGTATACAAAACTGAACTCAACAGCATATAAAACATAAAGACACCATCTATGCAAATGGAAATGATATGCAGTTTATACAGTAACATATCTCACTAACAGATCCAAGACATTAGCGTTGAGACAGAGGACAACAAAGAGAAGAAATCAGCCAAAGATGCTCTGCTGCTGTGGTGTCAGATGAAGACTGCAGGGTAAGAGCGGAAGAGAAAGAAATGAAGTGAATGAGTGAATCTGTGATGCTTTATTAAATACACTAGTTCTGGTGCTGTACTTATGAATGCTACTCTCCTTTCAGGTATCCAAATGTCAATGTCCACAACTTTACTACCAGCTGGAGAGATGGTCTAGCGTTCAATGCCATAGTGCACAAACACAGGTATCAATCTGAGCTTACAAACACGCACACACCGTCATACCAGTACACCAGTGCAAGGCTTTGGTTCTCAAACACATGACAAGCTTTGGTATGACTACGATTTCCACATAGTAGCATGTGCTTCCACACTTCATGCCTCTTCATTCTTCAGCATGTTCCCACACATACAGAGAGGCCTGCAGGGGTTTCAACCACCAGCAGCATTCTGGAATTTGCATAAAAATGCAGAAGTTGAAAGAATCACGTTAAATTTGGAATTTCTGAGACGTATAAATTGTGTAACAGCCTAATCGCTCCAAGTCTGTACTTTCGGACAACTTGCTGTCATTACAGTGAAAGTTTTTATTATTACCAAGACATTAAATGTATAATAGAAGCATGTAGAAGGTCCCAACTGTGTTTACTGTGTATTGTACAGTATTGTATGATTTGTTTGTTTGTATATTTCCTCTTTCTTCTTCCTAAGAAATAATTTCATTATAAACTAATTGGTCCCAGTAGGATTTTCTGTTCTTCTCATCCTCAACTGTCCCAATAGCTCCTCATTTTTGCTCTTTCCTCTCAACTGTCACCCAACAGCTTTGTTTTTTTCCTGCAGTTTTTTTCATAAAGAGGAACAGAAAAAAGAAAAGTTAAATTAAGTTGACCTAAATAAAGAGTGAAAAATCCCTCACTCTCTCTTTGCAGTGTTGAAGTGCTTCCATCTTTTTTTGGAAAAGTGTATTGCAGGGTTTTTACAAACTGAAATGTGCTCTTGGAGTTTTACAACCTCAAAATAACTCTTTTGTTGATTTTCTTCTTGCTATCTTTCTCATTCTTAGGTCAGACTTGATTGACTTTGATAACCTCAAGCGCTCTAATGCCCACTATAACCTGCAGAATGCCTTTAATGTGGCAGAGAAGGAGCTGGGTCTTACCAAGCTACTGGATCCAGAGGGTGAGATAAATATATGGGCATAAATAGCAAATGCATGCATCATTTTTGGCAAGAAAATAAAGACAGAGCTACCCTCAAACACTCAGATTTTGAAAAGCCAGATTTGCCAAATGAAAAGAATAAACATTGAACACATATTTATTATTAACTAGCTGATGTATTTGTCTTATCTCTTGCTCTTTAGATGTGAATGTTGATCAGCCTGATGAGAAGTCCATCATCACATATGTGGCTACATACTACCACTACTTCAGCAAGATGAAGGCACTTGCCGTGGAGGGCAAGAGAATCGGCAAGGTACATGGAGAGAAAGAGAGAATTACAGTCTACCCTTGTTTACATAGCCATTTACTGGAGTGTTTCTTTTATCTGTAAGTGTGGTCATCGTTTTAAGTGAATAGGGGTGTGTTTGTTTCTGTAGGTGCTGGACTATGCCATCGAAGCAGATCAGCTCATAGAGAAATATGAGACTCTGGCCTCAGAGCTGCTGCAGTGGATTGAACATACCATTGTTACCCTTAACGATCGTCAGCTCGCTAACTCACTCAGTGCGGTTCAGAACCAGCTACAGGCCTTCAATACTTACCGCACTGTGGAGAAACCGCCTAAGTGAGTGTTGTCCATGAGGACAAAAAAATACTGTAAAAGCAACGTAAGGTCAAGTTTGAACCCATTTACTTTTTAATGCACGTTCCTGTCTGATCAGTTGGTGCATGTTATTCCATAGCAGAAAAATCTGTTTGACCTTCTTTTAAAATTTATTAACTTGTCTTAAGTCTTACTCTGAAATTACTTTTCTTTTCTGCTGACATCAGCTGTGCATGCATTGCAAAAATTGTTTTCATACTTGGTATATTTGTCTTGTTGTCTACTACAAATATTGAAATATTCTAAAATCAAGAAACATTTTCTTGAGAAGCAAAATTACACAAGCTATACTCCAAATAGTAAAGCGATTACTCAAAATTAAGTGAGTTTATGCTTTAAAAAAATAAAAATCTTCTAGTGGGGTAAGAAAAAAAATAAAAAATTTAAGTCTTTGAATTTTTAGTCCTCTGGTAATATAATTTGGATACATTAAAAAAAATATCATTTTAAGTCATTTACCCCCGGTTTCACAGACAAGGCTTAAGCCTAGTCCTAGACTAAAATGTAAATCTGAGCTGTTTTATCGAAAAGAAACTTGCACCGAGTGATCTTAAAACATGTCAGTGCTTTTATTTTGTCTTAAGATGCACACCAGTAATACTTTTTTCGAAGGAATGTTTATAAAAATTACTTAAATGTCCTAATTGAACTATGGCCTAATCCTGGTTTAGGCTAAGCCCCGTCTATGAAACCGGGCCTTAGCTTCTTAAGTAAATGTGTCTCGATTTAAGAAGGAAAGACATTTGTATTTATAAAAATACTGAGTAATACAAAAATTGTTTGCAGTGTTGGATAATGTTTAATAATAGCTTGTGTATGCATTATTTTAGCAAACTCACATTGGCCCAGTTTTAATATGTAACTCCCACTTTTCACCATCCATTAAATTCCCGATGGATAAAATCAGGTTTACAGAAGTCACATTACAGGAGTAAAATGGGCTGCAAACAGGATTTTTATGTTGACTTTACACATTTAATGTCCAGAAGTCATTCTAGACACATTGCTTTATTTCTGTATGTTTGACAGATTCACTGAAAAGGGAAATTTGGAGGTTTTGCTCTTCACCATTCAGAGTAAAATGAGAGCAAACAATCAGAAAGTCTACATGCCAAGAGAAGGAAAACTCATCTCTGACATCAACAAGGTATATACACATCAGATGCTCCTCTATATGTGAAGCTACACAAACATAACTTGAGTTTTGAGTGATGCTCATGCCAGGCTGTGTTTGCTGTTTGTCTGAAAAGGCATGGGAGAGGCTGGAGAAAGCGGAACACGAGAGGGAGTTGGCACTGAGAAATGAACTGATTCGTCAGGAGAAGCTGGAGATGTTGGCTGCACGTTTTGACCGCAAAGCAGCCATGAGAGAAACCTGGCTCAGCGAAAACCAGCGGCTGGTCTCACAGGTGATGTAGATTAACACTGAAAAAAATATTTATGGTTTAATGTGAGATGAGAAGTAACATAAAACTTTGTTGCCACCTTTAGGACAATTTTGGTGTTGACCTGGGTGCTGTGGAAGCAGCCACTCGCAAACACGAGGCCATCGAGACCGACATCCAGGCGTACAGTGAGCGCGTAGCAGCCGTAGAAGCTGTTGCTCGAGAACTGGAGGCAGAGGGATATCATGAAGTGCGCCGCATACTGGCACGAAGGGATAACGTTCTTAGACTTTGGGAGTATCTGAAAGAACTACTTGCTGCACGACGAGAGAGGCTGAATGCACACAGAGACCTGCAGCGCCTTCTACAAGAGATGAGCTACATCATGGACTGGATGGAAGACATGAAGGTATCGACTTATTCAAATCAACATTTTATTTTCCACTGCTACAGAATAGTGTTTTTTGTTTGTTTGATTGTGTTTGCTTTTTTCTGATTGAATGGACCCCAAATTTTGATTCTCTTGTGCGAGACCTCATTCTTAAAATATAAAGATAGCTGTGCAATTTAATATATAAAGACCCATTTAAACTGTAAAAATATTAAATAAAATGTTTAAATAAAATATTATGAATATTTACAAAATCTTGATCTTTTTATCTTACAATTAAAATAATTTGTGATTAACCTCATGAGACCTGACTATTGTTTAGAAAAGAATGGAACTGTAATGTAAAACTAGATCATTCTTTATTATTATTATTATTATTATTATTATTATTATATTTTATTTATATTATTTATTTATTTTTCTCCTGAACTTTTTTTCTTACCTGCTAGCACTGTCTTGTAGCTCCCAGCTTGTTGTAATGTTTGTAATGTTTTACAGATTTGTCCATGGAGATGGAAATGCAAATTATGCGTGTTTTGTTTGTGTATTTAGAGCCGTCTGCAATCTCAGGACAGTGGGAAACACCTTCATGATGTGGAGGACTTGCTGCAAAAACACACACTTGTGGAAGCTGATATATCTGCACAGGCCGAGCGAGTCAAAGCTGTGCAGGCCGCTGCAAAGAGATTTACTTCAGATGAACAGAGTGAGGATATTCCCTGTACATACACAAACATGTGGTTGTTGTAAGCTCAAAATTAAAACACAATTGGTTCTCCTCTCTGTTAGGTTATAAGCCATGTGACCCCACACTGGTTGAAGAGAAGGTGGATCTTCTAGGCCAAGCATACGGAGAACTGAGCCAGCTGGCAGCGGATCGACGATCTCGACTGGATGACTCGCGAAGACTGTGGCAGTTCCTATGGGAGCTGGGAGAGGAGGCCGCCTGGATCAGAGAGCAGGAGCAGATCCTGTCTGGAGGAGACTACGGAAAGGACTTGAGCTCTGCTCTTCACCTCCTGTCTAAACATGAGGCCTTCAGAGATGAGATGGCAGCCCGGTATAGCCCTCTGGGGAACAGCATTGCAGGTGGAGAGGCCATGGTGAAGGAAGGCCACTATGGAGCACCTGAGGTGACAGAGCGAATCAAGGACGTGAAAGCACAGTGGTCGCACCTGGAGGAGGTAAAGCACCACAAAATGGCTCAGACTTCAAAGTGCTGTGTGTCTCTTTCACAATCTTATACCACATTTCACATTCTTTTTCTACAGGCCTCAAAGTTGCATGAGCAGAGGCTAAAAGAGTCTGTAGCTTTACATCAGTTCCAGACAGATGGCAACGACATGGAGGCCTGGATACTGGAAACACTAAGACAGGTCAAACCAACATACATATTATGTTTAACTGACTGCTTAGCTATTACTGACTTGACTGTTTGTCCAGAAGAATTTATCATGGTGTATTTATGTTGCTGAGTTCACATGCCAGATTGAATCTTTGTTATTCTGTACGTACTGTTTGTAGGTGTCTAGTCAAGAAGTTGGCCACGATGAGTTTTCTACACAGACTCTGGCCAGAAAGCAGAGAGAGGTGGAGGAGGAGATTCAAAGTCACCGACCACTCATCGACTCACTACATGAACAGGCCTCAACACTGCCTGAAGCATACGCACAGTCTCCACAGGTAAGAAGTTGTGGAGAAGTGGGGGAAGTGCTTGTAGTACCAAGCTTTAGTCATTAAGGCAAGGAATAAATAAAGAGACTTCGTTTTTTTTTAAATGATGAAGTCAAGTAGCATTGAAAGAGATGAGTTTTCAGCTATTGCTTGAAAATTGTCGGGGCTTCAGCATTCCGGATAGGGGTAGAAAGATCATTCCACCAGCCAGGTTTTCTGAACGAGAATGTTCTGGAAAGTGATTTTGAGCATCTCTGTGATGGTACCACGAGGCGTTGCTCACTAGCGGATCTCAGACTTCTGGAGGGGATGTAGATTCATAGTAGTGAATGAACGTATTTGGGTGCTGAGCCTGTGGTTGTTCTATATGCAAGCATCAATGTCTTGAACTTGATGCGAGCCGCAACCAGCAGCCAGAGGAAATAAAGAGAGGTGTAAAATGGGTTCATTGAAGACCAGTCGTGTTGCTGCATTTTTTTTACAACATATTTAAAAATGTAATCATATTTCACAGTTTTACTGTTTTTGATTAGATAAAAGCAGAATTGGCGAGCATAAGAGACTTTATCAAAAACTTTTTAAAAAGTTATTTGTTTCCCCAAACTTGTGTATGTTACCCCTAATATGTATCTCTCTCGTTCTTCATCAGGTTCAGGGCCGTCTCCCAGCAATAGAGCAGCGATATGAAGAGTTAGAGGGGTTGTCGTTATCATGGCGACAGGCCTTAGATGGAGCGCTTGCGTTGTATCGCATGTTTAGTGAATCTAGTGCCTGCCAGCAGTGGGTTGGAGAAAAAGAACAGTGGCTGCACAACATGGAGATTCCCACCAAACTAGAGGATCTGGAGGTGGTCCAGCAGAGGTGAGAACCCATAAAATGGTGCCTACATGAGTTTTGTTTTGTTAATCTTATTGATATGGCCATATTGGTGTACTCTGGTTTGTTTTGTTTCGACTGAAGGTTTGAAACTCTGGAGCCAGAGATGAACACACTGGGTGCTCGCATAACTGATGTCAATCAAGTGGCTCAACAGCTGCTTGGATCAGACAACCGCAACAAAGAGCAAATCGACCAGACACAGAACCAACTCAATAAAAGGTATATTCACCAATACAAAGAGAAGCTGGACTTCACCCAGAGTCATCACACATGCTCTTACACAGACAAAACCACAACAAAGAAGAGATTAAGAATACAAAGACCCAACTCAACACAAATACACACAAAGAAGGTTGATAAAGTTAAATAATCAGATTCACACAGAAATGGCCTCATGCTTCTCCTTCCTCATCCTCTTCTGCAGGTGGTCTGATTTCCAGAGTCTGTCCGACCAGCGTAAACAAGCTCTGGAATCAGCACTGAATATCCAGAACTATCATCTAGAGTGTAATGAGATCAAGAGCTGGATGAAGGAGAAGACAAAGGTCATTGAGTCCACGCAGAGCCTTGGAAATGACCTGGCTGGAGTCATGGCCCTCCAGCGTAAACTCACTGGTATGGAAAGAGACCTGGAGGCTATACAGGTAAAAAGCAACACATCATTATGTCTAATACAGCTGTGAAGACATTGTAGCTTGTCCATTTTCTTACTCGTTCTCTTTTGCTTTCTTCTCCTCAGGGTAAGTTGGATGACATGCGTTGTGAGGCAGAGAAGTTGGTGTCTGAGCACCCTGAGCAGGAGGAGGAGATCAAGGGTCGACTGGCTGAAATCCAGGAGGTGTGGGAGGAGCTTCGAGCCACCATGAAACGGCGCGAGGAGTCGTTGGGCGAAGCCTCTAAGCTTCAGGGCTTCCTTAGAGATCTTGATGACTTCCAGGCCTGGTTGTCTCGTACACAGACCACTGTGGCATCCGAGGACACACCTACATCTCTAGCAGAAGCAGAGCGTCTGCTGGCTCAACATGAGGCCATCAAGAATGAAGTAGATAACTACAGGGACGATTATGAGAAGATGAGAGCCACTGGAGTTGAGGTCAGTTAGTGTAAAGTTGAAGTTTAAAAAACTTGTACTAAAAATTTTATTAATGCCACTCTTCAAATACTTTGTTTTTTAAAAATGCCTTATGCTCATCAAGGCAGCATTTATTTGATATAAATGCAGTATGTATTATTAGAAAAATTATTACAGTTTAAAGAAACTAAGTAATTTATTCCTTTTATGGCAAAGCTGATTTTCAGCAGCCATTACTGCACTCTTCAGTGTCCCATGATCCTTCAGAAATCATTCTAATATGCTCATTTGCTTAAAGACCGCAGTTCTGCTTAATATTTTTGTGGAAACCCTGATACATTGTTTCATGTTTATTTGATGAATAGAAAGTTCAAAATAACAACACTTGTTTGAAATAGTAATCATATTTATTGTAGCATTATAAATGTCTTTAATCTCACTTTTGATCAATCTAATAATCCTTGTTGAATAAAAGTATTTATATCTTGCTGACTTCAAATCTTTGAATGACAATGCATATTTTATTAAAATTTGACAAACAACTGAAAACAGATAATTCCTGTAAATGATCTTTGAATTGAATTGAATTGTCTTGGCTTTTTAGGTGACTCAGGGACAGACGGATGCCCAGCACATGTTCCTAGCACAGCGACTGCAAGCGTTGGACACTGGCTGGCATGAGCTGAGGAGAATGTGGGAGAGCCGCCACTGTGTCCTCGCTCAGGCCTTTGATTTCCAAACCTTGCTACGAGATGCAAACCAGGCAGAGGGCTTCCTCAATAGCCAGGTTTGTGATTATGATACTGCTTGTGTTTTCCTTGGTTCCTATACAACTAAATACTAAATGTTTAATATTATGTTAAAACTCTATATCCTGCTTCCTTTGGGGGAATGTCCCTGTTTCAGTTGAATAAGCAGCAAATAATGACTCTTGATTGGTGGATGAAACCTTAATGAGAGCAAATTAACCAGTTTTCTTTCGCTGTGCCTGCAGGAGTATGTTCTGTCACACACAGAGATGCCCTCCAGCCTGCAAGGGGCTGTGGAGGCCATCAAGAAACACGAGGACTTCCTCACCACAATGGAGGCCAGTGAAGAAAAGATCAATGGCGTGGTCGAATCTGGACGAAGACTCGTATCTGATGGCAACACCTATGCAGACAAGATTCAGGAGAAGACAGACTCCATTCAGGAAAGGTGAGCAGGAACAGAACAACTGAAAAGAAGACATAGAAGTAGACTTGGATGGTATGACCAAAATCATCATGTTTTGAGTATTTTTTTAATTGTATATTATGTTTTACAACAATGCCACAATATATTTCTATTTTTTGCTGAACATATATATTTATATATATATATATATATATATATATACACACACACACACATACATTGTAGATAGATTGATCCTATCAGTGATCTATGTGTTGATGTGCCAGTCCTCAGCAAACCCAGTAAATCCATTCCAGATAACATCATGTTTTTCATCCTATCTTTTCTCTCAATTTCCTTCAGGCACCAGAAGAACAAACAAGCAGCCAATGAGCTGCTGGCTAAACTGAAGGATAACAGAGAGCTGCAGCACTTCCTACAGGATGGACAAGAGGTAATAACACAAAATATAGAGCAAACTAGAATATATATATATATATATATATATATATATATATATATATATATATATATATATATCCATTATACTGACTGCATCATGGGATAAAGTCCTTCTGACTGACATAATGAAAGATACACTTTCAAATAAACAACACCAGTAAACCACAAAACCTCCTACAGGATGAAGCCAGTGATGCCACATTCAGGCTTTTATGTGATAACAAGTCTTATTTTCTATGCCCATCTCAATAGCTGACTTTGTGGATAAATGAGAAAATGTTGACAGCTCAGGACATGTCCTATGATGAGGCTAGAAACCTCCACAGCAAGTGGCAGAAGCACCAGGCCTTCATGGCAGAGCTAGCCTCCAATAAAGACTGGCTGGACAAGATTGACAAGGTATATTTCCATGCACATCTCTTCCAGTGTTTTTTGATATCTGATGAACCCCTGAATGCCATTACAGGTTTTGAATTAGTGATTTAATGAAAACTATGGAAATGCTCATCTCTAATATATTTAATTTGCTATAAATGTCTCTTTATGCGGAAAACTCTGGAAATGTCATGGAAATTCAAAGGTCAAAATTTGTGGGAATCCTGGAATGTGTGTAAATGTCCAGAATTTGTCAAATTGCTTTATCAGGGCCATACCAAATAAACAAAAAACAAGGAATGTGAGTTCAAATTTCTACAATGACTTTGGCTCTCTTTTTCTTGTTCTCGTAGGAGGGTCAGGTGTTGGTAAAGGAGAAGCCTGAGCTGGAGCAGACCGTATCAGAGACTATGAGCAGCCTGCAGAAGCAGTGGGAGGAGCTAGAAAGCACCACTCAAGCCAAGGCTCAGTGTCTGTTTGACGCTAACCGAGCTGAACTTTTCACACAGAGCTGCTCAGCACTGGACTCATGGCTCCAGAACATCTCCTCTCAACTCCAAAGTGATGACTTCGGAAAAGATCTCACCAGTGTCAACATCCTGCTCAAGAAACATCAGGTAAATCCAAGATCAAGTAGAAAGATTGCTACTCGAGATACTCACAGACCACTGAGGATGTTCATTTGATCTCTGAGAACAGTTCCAGGAAAAAAAATTGAAATATGTTTTATTCAGTGTGAGTTCTAAACATAATGTCCCCCATGTGACCCTGTACCTGTGTCTCAGATGCTGGAGCATCAGATGGAGGTGCGTGAGAAAGAGGTCCAGTCTCTGCAGTCACAGGCTCTGGCCTTGGCCCAAGAGGATTCTGGGATAATGGAGGTGGATGGGCAGCAGAGAAGGGTGACAGACAGCTTCTCTAAACTGCAGGACCCTTTAAGACAGAGAAGGCAGTGTCTTCTTGCTTCAAAGGAGGCTCATCAGTTCAACAGAGACCTTGAGGATGAAATTGTGAGTCACAGGCAAAAACTGAAGTTATAAAAGAGCACAATTTACTTCGAAAATACTTTCTCAGTCTTGAGTGTTTTTTACAGTGTTTCCTCAGTGTTTCTTAACGTTCCTTTTGGATTGTTTGCAAATTTTCTAATTAAATTCTACATCCATTTCATACAATATGCGCAATATTCATTTGCAAAAATTATTAAAGTTTTGAAAGTAATTATGTTTTTGTCTAAAGTTATGGGTAAAGGAGAGGATGCCTCTCGCCACATCCACAGACCACGGTAAAGATCTGCCCAGTGTCCAGCTGCTCATCAAAAAGAATCAGGTAATCAGTCGCTCAGTGTTTTTGAAGCTATAAAAAAAGAGTTTACTTTTGATCCTCTCGATAACCTTTTCCACTTTCTTTTTCACTGCCTGATTGATCTCCCCCAGACTCTGCAAAAGGAGATTCAGGGCCATCAGCCCCGTATCGATGACATCCAGGCTCATGGTAGGACCATGTCCCCTGGGAAGGAGTCAGAGATGGACAGTGAGAGAAGAGCTGCTCTGGATCAGCGTCTGGCGGAGCTGAGGGAATTGTGGGCCCTTTTGATTTCTGAGACGGAAAAGAGGAACATGAGACTAGAAGAGGCTAACAGAGCGCAGCAGTTTTACGCAGATGCTGCAGAGGCTGAGGCCTGGATGGGAGAACAAGAGCTTCATATGATGTCAGAGGAAAAGGCAAAGGTCAGTAAGACTGTACTATGTAGAAGTTTGTAACAGCTTTTTTAAGAGCTAGTCTATGTTATAGTTCTGATGAGTGTTTGCTGTTTTCAATGTGTTTACCTACACCTGTAGGATGAGCAGAGTGCTTTGGTGATGGTGAAGAAACACCAAATTCTGGAGCAGGCTCTAGAGAACTACGCTCAAACCATCCATCAGCTGGCCAATAGCAGCAGACTTATGGTGAATAGTGAACACCCAGAGAGGTGAGGGGCATAGTAAGATCTCTGGACTCCCAAATAAAGCATTTGTCATGAATTGTTGATATAATCCCTTTTCTTTCTTCCTTTTGTAGTGAAAGAATTACTCTGAGGCAGGCCCAGGTGGATAAACTGTATGCAGGGTTGAAGGATCTGGCAGAAGAGAGGAGGGCCAAACTGCAGGAGAGACTGAAACTGACCCAGCTGAAGAGAGAGGTGGATGATTTAGAGCAGTGGATCGCCGAAAGAGAGGTTGTCGCTGGGTCTCACGAACTCGGACAAGACTACGAACATGTGACAGTATGAAATCCACTTTTCCTTCTCATTTCCTGAATCTTCACTACTGGAATTACAAAAACGTAATTCGATTGATCATATTTGATCACGATTGATCATCTTACGTGTGAACTGTTTCTTTAAACATTCTTTAAAGATTATACCCTGCAATCTAAAATTCTGGATGTTCTCTCTCAACCCTTCAGATGTTGCGTGACAAGTTCCGGGAGTTTGCGCGGGATACCAGCACAATTGGTCAGGAGCGTGTGGATGGAGTGAACGCTCAGGCAGATGATCTTATTGAGTCTGGTCATCCGGAAAACGCCAGTGTGGCTGAGTGGAAGGATGGGCTCAATGAGGCATGGGCCGACCTGCTGGAGCTCATCGACACGCGCACACAGATGCTTGCGGCCTCATATGAGCTGCACCGCTTCCACCAAGATGCCCGGGAAGCTCTGGGGCTCATAAAGGAGAAAAAGGAGACACTAGCAGGGGCCGAACTTGGACGGGATTTGAACACTGTCCAGCACTTTCTTAGGCAGCATACGGCATATGAGCATGATGTGCAGGCACTCAGTGGGCAGGTGAGAGCCTTCATTTAATCTTCTTACATATATGTTGTACATTTTTCTGATGGCTTGATTTTAATTGTGTCTAAAGATGAAACATTCTTTGACTCTTTGCTGCAGGTCACACAGGTTCAGGACGATGCTGCACGTCTGCAGAAAGCGTATGCTGGAGAGAAAGCTGATGATATCCTTCGCCATGAGCGTGCAGTCACAGAGGCCTGGGAGGGGCTTCAATCTGCCACTCAAGCCAGACGGCTGCTCCTACTGGACACAGTGGAGAAGTTCAGATTCTTAAACATGGTCAGAGACCTCATGCTGTGGATGGAAGGAATCAACTTGCAGATCCAGTCACACGACAGCCCAAGGTATATTCAAGCATACATTGTGAAGTCAAAATCAAACATGCACTAGTTCAAAGGTTTGGGGTCAGTAAGATTTCTAAATGCTTACCAAGTCTGCATTTGATCAGCAACACAGTAAAAACAGTAATATTGTGCTATATTACTTCAGTATATTACTAAGTGTATACACAGTGACACAGTGAGAAGTCATACATTTAAGTACACACATCAATATAAAATGCCTCACAACTGTACGTTGGTTTAAGAAGGAATTACAAGAGTAAGTAAACAACTGATGAGAGTCATATATGCCCTGTTTTGTTGTAGGGATGTCTCCTCAGCTGGTCTGGTCATCGCCAACCATCAGGATATTAAGTCTGAGATAGAGACTAGAGCAGACAGCTTTACTGCATGCAGTGAAATGGGACGCACCCTCACCAACAACAACCACTATGCTTCAGATGAGGTCTGTCTGCACCATTTACACACCAAAGAACATGCACATGTCTGCTCCAGGCAAGATAACACATAAACACAGATTTTAATCACTGCATGTTAGCCAAGGAAACCCACATGCACCCACTCACACACTGAGGTAATTGAATGTCTGTGATTTCTAGATTCAAGAGAAATTGGATCAGCTTCAGGCCAAACGCACTGAAATTAATCAGAAGTGGCAAGAGAAAATGGACCACTTACAGATCGGTGAGTATGTTGGAGGAAGCGTGTTTCTGTGGCTGGTGACATGCTAATGAGATTTACATTAAAGGTGCCAGTTTTGATATAAATGTTATACACTTATATTATATGAAATAGTTTGACCATATTACACATCCACACTTTTATGTGATTCCTCATACTTTGTATTCCTCTGTTTCTGTGTGTGTGTGTGTGTGTGTGTGTGTGTGTGTGTGTGTGTGTGTTAGTTCTGGAGGTGTTACAGTTCGGCAGGGATGCGTCTATGGCTGAGTCGTGGCTGGCTGGACAGGAGCCACTGGTCAGGGCAGCAGAATTGGGCTCTAATGTAGACGAGGTTGAGAGTCTTATCAAACGCCACGAAGCCTTTGAAAAACTGGCAGCAGGCTGGGAAGATCGTTTCACACAGCTAGAGAAACTCACCACGGTTTGTTAAATACACACCTACAACAACAAAAGTGCAGGATTTGTAAAATAATGCTAGCGTCATTTATAGCATCTCCCATTTTTTTAATAATCAAATAATGCTCTCTCATGTTATCAGCTGGAGGAACAGGAAATTCAAAGAAAAAGGGAAGAGGAAGAGAGGGCCCGACGACCTCCCACACCTCCCCCTATCGAAGAGGTAGTACAGTCTGAGATGAACGATTCTGCTGCAAGGTAAAAACACACTGTGCTCTTCTACTCAACAACCCTTTTTTCAATGTGAAAGACACTAAACAAGCATGAAGCTTGACAAAACTAAGACAATACTTTTATTCAGCAATCAGCAAGGATGCAATAAAGTGGCAGTAAAGACACTTATAGTGTCACAAAATATTTCAATATCAAATAAATTCCCTTCTTTTAAACATTCTATTTATCAAAGAATCATTCAAAAAAAGTCACAATTTTCCACAAAAATAGTAAGCAGCACTTTCTCGTCAGCAAACCAGCATGTTACAGTTATGTTTGAAAGATCATATTATACTGACAACTGGATTAATGATGCTGAGCCAAACAGCTAATCTATTTCAAACCTAAAACAATTATATTAAATTGTAATAATATTTCAAAATATTAATGTTGGTAACACTTTAGTATAGGGACCAATTCTCACTATTAACTAGTTGCTTATTAGCATACCTATTATTAACATATTGGCTGTTTATTAGTACTTATAAAGCACCTGCACGACCATATTCTACATCCCTAATCCTACCCAATACCTACATTTAACTACCTTACTAAGTTAAAGCTAACAGTTGGCTGCAATTAGGATTTTATTGAGGCAAACTTCATAGTTAATGTTTTGTTAATAGTGAGAATTGGATCTTAAAATAAAGTGTGACCTTAATGTTTAAGCTCTATTTTACTAAAACCTTTCAAATTACCAACCCCCAAATTTAAAATGGTAGGGAATTTTATTTTTATTATTTTTTAAATGTTATTTTATTTGGAAAAACATTAAACCACAGTTGATTAAGGCTTAACCAGGTGAGGCAAAAAGATAATTTCGGCTGTAACTTTGTTTTTTAATGATGCGTTTACACAATGTACATTGTCTTGTCTTTAAGGACGAGTCTGGACCAGACTACACTGAACCAGTCAGTATCTGTCAATGGTGTCTACAGTGACCAGGACACATCACAGGTCAGATACGCTCCACACTGTGCTTGTGTTAAATTCTCTGTTCAACAGATCCAAATACGCATTCACTTTCATACATGTTTACATTATATGTTAGTAATTATACAGACACCGTTTTAAAAGGGAACATCGGATGCCCATTTTCCACAAGTCTGCAACATACTTTGGTTAAAATTCCTCAATGGTTGTGTGAAACAACACTCTTTTTACCTTGTCAAAAACAGCTCTGTTCACAGCGACCTGTTTTGATGCATGTATCTTTAAATGCTAATGAGCTCTGCTCACCCCGCCCCTCTCTTCCATGGAAGAGGATATGCAAATAAGCAAATAATCATTAAAATGGCAAGACTTCTTCTGATGGGTACTGATCCATCCTTGAGTTTGAACTTTATAGCAAAATCTACCTTGAGTCTGGAGTAAAATGATTTGCGCAGACTTAAACAAATGTATGTGTATTCGGTGCTAAACTAATATGCTAATACAGGACATTCTGTCAGCAGTCGTGGGTGGGGCCTGAGCAGTATGACATCATATTGCTCAGAAAATCAAAATGGCTTGATTATTGAGACTGTTTACTTATTTTGGGGATTAAAAAAAATGTAGTGAATGAATCATTGTACTGTAGGGTGGTTGTGTCCACACACTGCTAAGACACATTTATATGCAAACGACATGTAAAAGTGAATTTTGCATCCGATGTCGCCTTTCAAATTCATGTCAAGACACATGTCACAGTCCTGGTCTCAACTGTTCTGTCTTGTGTGTTCAGTGTCTTTTTCCTTGTTCCTCTCAATTATTTATGTTAATATTAATGTTCTTCTGTAAACTCATAAGTCTTCGTGAGTGTGGGAGAATGCCACAACAAAACGAGTGTCTAACAAAACAATCAGTGCGTTTTCATACTGTGTGTGGATGTCCTTTTAATTGTCAGAACAATATTTCAACACACACAAGTGCCAGTTCTAACACACTCGCATGTTAACACACATTCTTGTGACGTCTCTTATCTGCAGTCGTTATTGGTCTCTGTATCTGAACTCAAGAAACCTGAACCTAAACCAGAGAGTAAACCTCAATCTAACCCAGTTTCTAAACCTGTGCCTAAACCCCACAAGGCACAGGATCGTGTGAGTACTAACCCCGTAGCACCAGCCTGTAGCCGTAGTGTAGCATCGCTGCTTGGGCTTCACACCCCAGCAGCCTTGCAGCATGTCGGCAGCTATACCACACCTGCTAGAGGCTCACAGCTCTGCTGCTTCCTGTTGCTTTCAGTGGATCAGTCTTGTGCTTTTCTTTGTATGTATTTGGTTAGTGTAATGTTGAACGTGTAATGTTTGTTTCTTTCTTAGGCCTGAGTTTTAACATCAGTGTTTGCGATGCACTTTATTACATACAAATGTCTTCTTTATGATGTTAAAAGGCGTCTTTGTTTTTTTTCTGTGTAATGCTGTTGTTTTGCTGTTTGTTGTCAGGGACCCTTAACTTACATGATGTATGTATAGTGTTTGGGTGCATCACAACAACTACTAATTCACTACTAATCCAACTCTCACATTAAACATTGTTTCTTTATTTCCTTCAGTTTCGTCGGATTTTGCTTTATTCCAAGGCAACAATTTTTTCCTTACATTTGTATTTACTTATTTGGCTTAGGATATGAACTTAGTTTGACTTAGTATTTTAAGCAGATGTGTCTTTGTGACAGTGTTATTTCATTATTACCTAAACATACCCCAGGCTTGTCCATACTGCCCCCCATGTGACCCCTCCCATTCCGGTCATGTTTGTGTGTGTGTGTGTGTGTGTGTGTGTGTGTGTGTGTGTGTGTCTAGTCTCTGTTTTAACTCAATGTCTTTTAGTGTGCCTTTGCTTTCCTTTCTGTGCATGTACATATTGTGCTTACTGAGTTTGAATATTTTGATTCAGATCTGCTCATTGGTATTATAAAATATCAGCCAGGAATATTTGTTTGTGATCAATCAAAAAATATATCTCAAAAATAAGTCACAGAAAAAAGAATTAGGTATAGGTTAATTTATGAAAAAACTGAGATAGGACATTTTTTCTAAAGAAATTAATGAGTTTGTTCTTTTATTCATTAAATTGACCAAGAGTGACAGTAAAGACTTTCACATTATTAAAAGATTTGTATTTCAAATAAATGCTTTCTTTTTCTATTAATCCTGAAAAAGAAATATCACATCATACACAAAAATATTGAGCAGAAAAAAAAATTAAACATGAATAATATATAAGAAAAGTTTCATGAGCACCAGGTTAGCAGATTAGAATGATGACTGACAATTCATCTTTAAAATGAGATTTGAAACTATATATTCAAATAGAATATAAAAAAAAAAGTATAATATTTCATAATGTCATTGTTTTGATTTAAATAAATGCAGTCTTGGTAAGCATGAGAGACAAAAACAAATCTTACCAACCCAAAACATTTAAACATTTAGTATTTATGTAAGTGTATTTTGTTTAATGTACAGTTTGAAGAGTTCAGAATAAATAAAATATAACAGTGACCATAAAAATGCTTTAATGAAAACCAATAGTGTAGACCAGAACAATAGTGACCTAATCAGTATTTGAGTTAATAGAAACAATGCATTATTGTGACATCTCCTAACTGCAGCATGTTTCGGTCAAGCAGGGATCAGAATCTGAATCTGTTAATGGTCCGGGCCGTGACAGCGGTCTGGACTCAGCATCACGCCAGGACCCTTCAGCAACACTGCCAGGGCGAGGAGGAGCAGAGGCCACCACAGACGCCATGGAGGGCATCCTCTGTAGAAAACAGGAAATGGAATCGCACAACAAAAAAGCAGCCACCAGGTGACACAGGAAGCGGATAAATTATAAAAGGAATGATTGAGAGAACCTAATCAGGATATTTGTGTAAATGGTGTGTTTTTCTCTCTGTGCTTTTGCAGATCGTGGCAGAATGTATATTGCGTTTTACGTAAAGGCAGTCTGGGCTTCTATAAGGACAACAAGAGTGCCGCGAATGGAGTCCCATACCACGGAGAAGTTCCCATCAGCCTCAGCGATGCTGTCTGTGAGGTTGCCCACGACTACAAGAAGAGAAAACATGTATTTAAACTTAGGTGAGAGAAAGAAATTTGTAGATTTAAATCAGTGTTTATGAAACTGCAAATACACAAGAAAATAATGAAGTTCTTAGAATGTGACACAATGTTATTTTTTTAAAGGCTTGGGGATGGAAAAGAGTTCTTGTTTCAAGCAAAGGATGAGGTAAGTCTGGCAAAGGATGTTTCTAAGTCATTCTCTTATGTTATACTGTGACGCAATCATTGTCTCCCTCAGGCTGAGATGAGTTCATGGATACTAGCAATCCAATCAACCCTGTCGTCCACCGAGCGTTCGCCGGGTGGCACACGAGGTCTGATTCGGGCGATGACCATGCCGCCCATATCTCCCAGCTCAGGCGATGCAGGAGGCGTAACCATGCGCAACAAAGACGGCAAAGAGAGAGACCGCGAGAAGCGTTTCAGTTTCTTTGGCAAGAAGAAATAAGCACCCAAATGTCATAGATCTCAACCGAAGGGCCAAGCAAGAGATGGAAGTTTGTCAACACTCAAAAGAAACTGATCAAGTTAGAAAAGGCAAAGGAAACTCATGTTACATTGTGATACTTTGTTTTTTCTTTTTTCCCCCCACTCATTTTTTATTTTTTAATTTCTCATTTCACACATGGATCTTGTTCAGTCTCAACCCCTTGAACATTTGGCCGGACAGTTATCTCTGAACTGAAGGAGTTCCTGACCAAGACCAGCTCCCTGACCAAGATCCATCCCGACCTTTTAATTTGACTAGTTTCCTTTTTAACTTTTCCCCAAAAAAAAATTTTATATTTGGGTTAGATGGCGTTTCTCTACTGTAATGACCAAGGTTGCTATTTTGTCTGTTTCCCGTGATGATTTCCTTTATCCGTCTTAATTTCAGCCTCTCACTTTCTTTGTGAAGGACCGCAATCCTTTTTTTTTTTTTGTATTATACTTATAACTAAAGATTTAATTGTTATCGCTATTATTAATATTGTTTATTTGCTGTTGCATTTTTAAGTCAATTTAAAGTTGAATATTTAAAGAAATTGTTAGTTGGTATGATCTCATGTTCAGAGAAGTCAAAGCAGTCAAAGTCATTTTTCCTTTCATCTACATGATTTTCATTCTTCTAGATATGACTGTTGATTTTCTTTTTTTTCTTTTTTCAAGTAGTTTTTTGGTTTTTGGGCTTGAAAGTTTAAAAAAAATGTATGATGGTTTTATTTTTTATTTGATCTTTCTATTCTCTCTTTCATTTCCATTAAGAGATACCTAAAGTAGGTGTTCTTATTGTGTTGTTTCTTTAGTTCATCGTGTTCCTTTAACCACTTTCTCCTGTTCTCTTCTTAGACCAGAAAAGTGTTTGTTGTGAAGATTGAAACTGAGGTGTGATGCTGTGGGTTGGACTTTGGTTTTACAATTGCTCGAAAGCAAACAGACACAACACAAGAATCACTTGCACAAGCCAACATTAAACTTGCGTCAACAAACAAAGAAGTTGAGGATGGGCATTTCTTTTCTTTCTTGTTACTTTGAGTTGAATATGTAGTTGACCAAGTTTCCTATCGGAATATATTCTCAGGCGTCAGTTTCAGCATTCACACATCGGCGGACACACGCGCATAACCCTGTGCTTTAAATATTTGACAGGGTTGAACCTCTATGATGGCTGAAGTTGGGTTAGTGTCAGTGATGCTCTTGAGGTTGATGCTGTATTTTTAGGTGTGTGTCAGTGTGTGTGTGTGTGTGTGTGTGCTTTCAGGTATATCGGTTGTGAATGTGCTTCAACTCTGAATGAGAAACAAAATTATTGAGGTATTTTTAATATGGACCAAATCGACATCCCCACCCCCACCCCCCCTGCCCCCTCATGGTGGTTGAGAGGATCTGTTCCCTTTAGTTGTACATCAAAAGTTACTACAAATGATCTTCCTTGGAGGAATGTGAAATTTTTACCACATACTTATATAATTGTAGGTTTTATACTTTCAGCCACCAGGAGACTCGCTCCTGTCTCGTAAGTTGCATACACAGAGGCAGAATCAATAGTAATGTAGAAGACAGGATTTCAGATTTACTTTTGCAGTTAAATGCATGATGTATTGGTAATAATTGTACCCAGTGTGGCATGAAAACAGTATTTTTGTAGGATAAAGATTTTTCAGCCTCATGTGATTGTGAGAAAGCTTGCCTTGTGTGAGTTTTTTTGATGTCCTACAATGAAGCCTCTTCCTCTGAGGCGTGTGGAGTATTGAGCCATGTCCACTCTTATGTCATTCATCTCAACATTTCCTTTGGAGATGCATTTAAGGGGTCATCATGAAGACACTGTAAACCGAAAGCTGAGCTAGGTTGTTTTTTTTCTTCTTCTCTTTGCGTTTTTGCTGTGAAGGAAAATGATGCAGACTACTGAACCTTGTCCAGTCCACAAAAAACAACCTCTTTCCAGTTTTCAGTGAGTAGACAATGCCACTGGAACTCATTTTCCACTACATACAGTGACATGAACCTGTGACTCACTCAGAGTAAGAAATTAGGAGCTTGGAATCAGCATTATGAAACATTCTTCTATGGATTGGTCTAATGTTCTCCATTCTCAAGGAAAAAAACACTACGGCACAATGATTCAGTTGTAGAACAGTGCTTTTGTTCACACAGAATACTGTCTTTTAGTCTGAGCCTGCACGTACAGTTTGGGACTGTGCGCTGAATTGCTTCCTGAAATAAGTCAGTGTGTTTCTTTGGATTCGTCTCTCATTTGTGCTGTTGATTTTTTTTCTGTTATTTTTGATCAGAGTTACCTTATATTAAAACTTCTACTTTCTTTTCTTTCTCTCATATTTTACACTATCCAGTGTGATTGGTTTTAACCCTGATTGCTTTGCTAGTTGGCACATAAGAGAATCTAGACAATTGAGTCTGTATAAATTCCGAAGGACTGGAAAATTCTAGGGAAAATTAAATGTACTTATATTGCAATACATGAATACAGTGGATTCAATGGGAGGAGACTCGTCTCTCAGTAAAAGTGTGTGTGGCCTCAAAGTAATAAGCATTAGATTTGATATAATCTGGGATTTTTTTTAAGAAGATTTTTTTCCACCTCATCAAATAGTATTATATTTACAACATTTTAATGCATCTTCAAAAAAATAATCCCACCAAAACCATTTAAAATGCAATTTATTTAAAAATATTGATTCCATTCTTGATTTTAAATCTGAGTTGTTAATATCACTGCTATTATAATATGTTATTATTATTATTATTATTATTATAAAAGTCATTATTACTATTACTAATATAACTACTGTTGCAAAAGCACCTCTTGTAAAACTGCAGCCTCTTTCCGGCGGAGTTTCTCGTCTGTAATACCAAACCCCGCCACTTGGGGGCAAATGTGCTGTGGAGCATTTTTCATTACTGATCGAAACAAGAAAAAGACTTGTTTGTTGACTTGTGTATCTACATCTAATATTAGGAATAAAAACATGATTTGAAAAGGAAAAATGTGTGGCAATTATTCTGATTTAAAAAAATCTATTGATTTTTTTTTTTTTTTATCTATAGATTTTTTTTTTCTGTGAAACAAAAGTTAAATGTGTCCAGTTATCATAGTTTTAGTGACAGTGACAAATTATAAACGATGTATAAACCAGAGTACATGCAGTTTTAGCTTAAAATAAAAAATTTGTATATAATATTAAACTGTCAATAATTATGTATTACAAAATTATAATAGCCTATTTGAAATATATTGTTAGCTGATGCTAACTGGCTTGCTAACAAGCTACCTGATACTAATTTGAGGTCATTTTTAAATATAAAGTTCAAATATGTTTATTCCAACAACTACTTAAATACATTTGATGGAAAACAAAGGATTTGATGTTCAGGACAGAGTAATTACAGTATTTAGGCCACGCCCCTGAGGGGGGGGGCGTTTTACCCCACAGACTATAAAAAAAATAAAATAAAAAAACAGACCTTACTATCTACAGACCTTACTATTCTCATATCGTACAGTTTCAATAAAAAAAATTTCAACCCCTCAGTGCCTGAAGTGCTTTACAAATACAGGCTTTTCAGAAGATCCAAGATTTTATAAAAAAATCCATCTGTAACAGTTTACTGGAATATTAAAAGTGATAATATCAATAGGTAATGTAAAAAATTGAGTTATAGGATTTTTTTTTAATATTTAAAAATATTTAAATATTTAAAAATAACCTTAGGGTGAGGAGTCAAACTCTCTAACCACTAGGCCATGACTTCCCATATTTATTCAACCCTTATTCAACATTGCTGTTTTAAATCACTGTTTTTTTTGTATAGTGGAGAACAAACTTGTCCTAAAACACAATTAAGCCTTTAGAAGCTCTATTAAAAACTAGCTTGAATTAGCTTGAGCTGTTGCACATACATAAACTTGTTTGCCCATGCATGTGCTGACGTGAGTAGCAAATATATAAATTCAGCTCTCAGCTCTCTTAAAAGCTATAGAAGAAATAGTTTTATCACATTAGAAAATCTAAGGCAACATGAAGATTTCCAAGACATTAAAAGTTCCTAGAGACACAGAAGGCAGTCTTATTCTTTAGCTTAAAATGTGTTGTACCAGAAAACCTTTGAGTGTGTTGAAGGAAAAAACACAATATTATAATAAATTCGATCAGATCAACTGAGAAAAATCTGCAATGTACAGCCAAAGACTTGCAAGATGACCTGATGAAAGAATGAAAAACATTTTAATGGAGAGTATAAGAACAGTAGACAAGTATGGCCTTTGTGTTGGGGCATCTTGCCCCCAAGCTGATGATCAATGGACTTTCTTGCAGGACAATCATCTCAAAGTATACATCCAAATCTACTTATGCTTGGTTCAGGGACCAGGCATAGGATGAACCTGAAGGGCCTGTTCAGTTAACTCTCATTTAAAATATTTGGTTGAATTTGAAGACAGCAGTGGGAATGTGAAAACCAAAGATTATCAGTGATCTGAAAGCTCTTTCCGGTGAGGAATGAGCCAAGACTGTAGAGAGGTGACAGAAGCACTTATAGGCAGCGTTTATTGATGATTTTAAAGAATAAAAGATTCTGCACAAAATTTAACTTTTGGGGTTAAATAATTTTGAACAGGAATGTTTAGAGCCAATTAGATTTTTATCATTATTCATCAATGTTACATTCTCGGAATCACTCAAATGTGTATTAAGAAACTTTCTCAAATAGTTCACTGATGCCTTTGTTGAATTGTTTTCATAAAACTGTGTTCTCTGCAACAAAATGCCTTGCAGGTCAAAGGGGTTGAATAATTGTGATTGCGACTGTGTAACTGTGATGTTCTACAAAACAAGCAGCTTTAAAACACTTGTTTTCTTTCTGCTGAAAATTAGATTTGGTCCATAGTCCATAGTTAAAACAAAAATGTATCCTGACTTTATCTTGTGGTTATTTTGGGAAAAACAGTAGGATAGGAGGCGCTTCATACCAAGGGGGCATTTCCCCCGACTCTACCCTAAATCAGGGGATGGGATGTAAATGCCGTGGCAAAACATAGAAACAAATAGAGACATCATTAGCATAGCTGCTGATCCAACAAAGTAAAATTAATTACTTTAACCCAAGCTAAAGAATAAGAATGCACATTTGATCAGATACAACTATACTCACAATTTAAGATAGATTATTCGAATGCTTGGCGAAAGAGATGCGTTTTTAATCTAGATTTAAACAGAGAGAGTGTGTCTGAACCCCGAACATTATCAGGAAGGCTATTCCTTAATATGCTGATTTGCTGATTATCAATATTTAAAACAGAAGAGTATTTTTTTCAGCGTTCTTTGATGAATAGAAGGATCCACAGATCAGCATTTATGTGAATGCTATATATATACACGAAGTTCCGTGATGATAAAAAAGTGGGGGGTGGGGGGGGACAAATCCCCCACGTAATCTACGCCCCTGCCCTAAATATAAGATTAATATTTATGTATGTCCACCACTTTCCAAAGCTCCTGACAGTCAAAGAACAATGTTCTTTATTTGGATATATATATGCATAGTCTTGCCTTTTTAAACATTTTCTGTTCCCATACTGTCTAAGCACAAAAAATACCTCGTTCTCAGTCTGGTCCACCAGCTAAATCTTTGACGGGTCATGAACTTTGACCTTAACCCATACACATCTATGAAGTTTACCATCTTAACAAGAATCAGCTTGCCTCAAATGCTAATATCTCTTCCCTCCTATCCCTCCACTAGTCCATCTGACTTAAGATTCTTGTGCTTGCAGAGCAGTGGTAGATGAATTTGATTTGTTATTTTCTATAATAAGGTTAAATATTTATGACAAATCAGTGTAACAAATGATAGGTGGAGAATGAGATAGCCTACATTTTCAAGATCTTGACCACATCTGCACCACGCAGAGAACAATTTGTTCTGAATCTGGCCTTGAAACTCAACCAGAAAACTTTCAACTGCCTACAGAGTAGCCTACAGACCTCCAAACAAGGCCTGCATGAAATGCCCCTCTCAACAGGTCCCTTTCTACTCTGTTATACACTTGCTCAGTATGCAAATCGCCGTTTAGTGAAATAATAAACCGACTAACAGTCGTACCTCCTCCAGTGCTTATCATGTTTTAAACGTTCAGACCTGATGAGTGTCATCTATCAAGTCTATCAAGTGTTCAGAATCGCTTGGAAACGGAGCACCGATATGTTGAGGCTTCCCCTCGCGCCCTCCCGGGCCCCCGCTTTGTTTTCGGTTACAATGGCGCGTTACCCAGCGACCGTTAAAACCGCCCGAGTGCAGCTCGAGGGGCAGGACCCGCACTGAAGTGTCACCGATGCTTTAAACTGTTGCCAAACTTGTCTTTGAGCCCCCAACGGACTGGTAAAAGATGCAAAGAATGTCGTTACTGGATCACAAAAGCTAACACTGGATCTTCGCAACCGAATTATTGTAAGTAAATTCACTTAAATTAATTTTCGCAAAATTGTGTTTGTTCTTAGCGCGCTGAATTTGACCAAGCGATATGGAATTATGGTTTATTACGTGTATTAAGGGGGAATGTTGCCATGGTATTAAAAAGAAAAGCTGGACTCGTCACTTGTTCTAGAATCTACATAAAGCAGATGTTTTGGCAGTGTGGCTGGGGTGGTGAGGCAGACGTCGTTCATTCAGCTGAATTTACGCTGTTTGCGCAACAGTTTCGAGGAAAGGCGTGAATGCTCAGTTGATTGTTATCACGGCTGTGAGAAACTTGAAGATAACATTCACAAAGTGGAAATTCTGGTCCATGTGGCTATCTTGTAAATCAGCTGCATATAAGTGTGTTGTAATGCGATTTTAGTGCTGATAAACTAAACCGATGCGCATATTTCCTTTTAAAGTGCAGTGAATGTTCAGAGGGAGCTGAGCAGAATGTAGAGTCAGCAAACTGTTGTGCGCGTGACCGAGCGAGCGAGCGAGCGCACTCAGCTCCACTGGGAAACGCTTGCACGAGTTTGATCGTTAGAGTAATCGAGTAAGAACCTGACCTGGAAAAACATAAACAGGCGATTGGCTCTTAAAGCATGATTAATAGGCCTGTAGTATTCATGGATTCGCTATTTAGGTAACAAAAGTTCATTACTTTATTCATGTATGTATTTATGGTGTCATGAATAGAAATTAATTTTCTTGTGATCTCAACATATCAGTTCTTTTCTCCAGAAAAGTTTAAGTTTTTATTAGTAGGCTATTATTATTATTTTTTCTGGAAGACAGTTTTTTATGGTTATATGAATACATGTAATAGGCTATATTGCTGCATTGTTGGGCATTCTTGTGAAGCTCACTCAAGCTGAAATTGCTGTATGTCTGTCAGTAATAGACATCTTACAATAATTTTCTGACACTTTGAGAACAATGTAACAAATTTGTTACGATAGACACTAGTGACACTCTAAACATGACTAGTTTCATTGCATTAATATTTGACAGATACCAATTAAATGGTTTGCGGCTAACCACAGAAATGGTGAGCAATGTGCAGTGTCTCTCCACATGTGAACCAAGGACTTTTGAACTTATTATGCCTTTTGACTGCTGAATTTGCACATAACTTAGTTTGCTTCGTGGGGGTAGATGCATTCTAGTCAAATTAGCCAATTAGCTCCGCTGGCAAGTCCCTTCAGTCATGAGGTATGCTTTTACTCACTGACTCCACTCACAGCTTCAGAAAGAGCTTCCTAAGACTATCTGAAGTATAATGTGTTGCTGGGAATGGCATGCATTGAGTTTCTGCTCATATGTGCGTGTGTGTTTCTATAGAAGTATGAGTTCTGGAATCAGGTCTGCTCTACACAATGCACATCACATCTGGAGTGGATTTGGAGAACAGAACAGAACAGAACAGAACAGAACAGAACAGAACAGAAAGATGGATAAGCTGGCTCTGCTTTCCAATCAAAGCTACACACACAGCAATATGACTCCAGATTGTTCTGCAGGCAAATATGTGTGATGCTGAGGGCTGAAGGCTTGTCGTTCATAAGAGCAGATAAGGTCATAAGGGTAGATAAGGAGATAGACAAAGCAAGAAAATGAAAACAGTTCAGATATCAGACTGAGAGGAAGTGATAGAGCAAAGATGATTTAGCTTCACTCTTCTCTCTATATCTTAAGCAGAACCATCAAGCATTGTTTTAACTAGTATGGAATGAAAAGATAAAGTGGAGAAAAAAAGAAAGAGGCCATTTTAGACAGATTTAGACATGTCAAGTCAAGCCATTGAATGTGTTAATATAATGAAAAGCATTTTAATGTGAGCTGGCACAATCCCTGGTCTGATGAATAGAATTGCACTTTAATCGTTATGATTAGTTGAAGAAAAATATCAGACATTACAAATGGAAGTTAGAAAATAAGATTGTGCGTTTATTTTGGCCTGGAGTCTCTGAACCCACATTGGAGGAATTCCCCAATGTGAAACAACAGTGGAACACAGAGAGCTGTGAAAGAAAAATGAGGAGATAAGAAAGATGAGGAAGTGACTGCAAGTGGGCAGGCTGGTGCGTTTTATAAATCCTGTCTGTCCAGTCTCCTGTGAGTGTCCTAAACTCAGCATCTCTGAGTTAAATTTGGAAAATGGAACCGTTTTTGTTCAGTGTGTGATGTTAATTAGTGCATAATTTTGGAATATGCTGAAGTCATCTTTTGCTCCTATGTCATGTGCACAAAATGTGTGACGTAAATTTCCAATGGACATCCTGTTATTGTCAAAGTGTGAGCACACTACCTTCTTTTTGTTACAGAGACAGGTCAGTTATTATGAGCTATTAATAGGATGCAGGAACAACATTCACTGACTGCATAAGTCACAGGATTGTATTTAGGAATTTACAATACAGGTTTGAAAGAATAAAAAGGAATCTCCATAGAAATATTGAAAAGAACAAGGCTAAGATCCCCCCAAAGGCAGGCAGACAAGCAGTCACTTGGCCAGCTATTGTTAGAGCTGAATGCAGAATTGTGTCAATCAAAAAAAGAGTTTTGTCTACTTTTTAACAAGTTGAATATAAGACCTTGTATAACGTTTACTCAAAATGTCATCAGTGGAGCTTCCACTGACTTCTCGTTGGTGACATGCAGGACTTGTCCAATTATTTAGTCCACTTAAATCAACCACTGTTATGACGTTCATCTGCCTCCACTTTTGAGTGAATTGGCCCAGCCTCAAAATCCACTCAACAATCAATAGAACCAAGTCCCAGCCCAACATTCGTTCATTTACATCCGTTACACTTGAATGTAGATCACAGTATGGAATAAATAAGATGTTGATATTTGCATTTAATCACATATGTTAATTAAAATTGAGTTCCTGGAGAATTGAAAATGCATCTCTGTTTTAATATGTGATGACAAACAGTTATCTGTTTTTGAGTATGTGCGATGGGAATATGAGTTTGAATAAGGAGACATTCTCGTAGTAATGGGTTATGCGAATGTTGGAGGGTGTGATAACCTCCGATTATGAGTCACCGCGAGCGTGTGTGATGCGCTACAGACTCCCTTCCGCTCCGCTGTCCTGCTGGAGTCTTCATCAAACACGGAAGAAGCGGAAGAACACAGCGGCAAACGCCAAAGAATGACCTGGATACCGCGATTATGGATATCAACGTCGATCCGGATCCACGGAGTCCAGTCCTGTGCGCTCTGTTTCAGCCAGCAGTGATGTGAGGTGGGCTTACAGCGCTGTTTCTACTGGATCAGCAAATACTCTCGGTATAGGTATGCGCTATCAAGTGTTAGGGTTATTTTTATACTTCTGTCAGTTCTGCAGGCTTTCGTGTGGAAAGAAATATATATGGCCGAGCATAATTGGTATTGAATCATTTTGACATGAAAGACCTGCGCATAGATGCTTCTTGGATAGGAGTTTGGTCACACTGGCATCTATCTCAGAGGTAGGCGAAATATAACATTTGCATGTGGAGTTTAAATAAATCGCATGCAGTTTAAATACAAAATGTTCTGTAATCATGTAGGAGTGTTTTCATGGAGTTACACGTAATTGCCTTTTCAGATAAATTCAGTCAGATTTTTGTAATGCAAGTGATCGTTTAAAACATAACTCTGATTAGCTCTTTTGAACATAAAGTATAGCAAACGTCCTACTGTGTCCGCCAGTGCTAATGTGAAATGGGGTGTAGTGTTGCTCGTGTGGCCAAATGAGTGCATACTGCCATGGGAGATGTACGGACTACGGAGTTACACTACTCTGCTTCAGTCACAAACGTATCGTTTGCTTGTTTAAAATATGAATGTGTATCTGTAAACGAGTATAATGACGTTAAAAACTTTCCGGGGTGTTTGTTGTATAGTTTTGGAGCACGCGCGCGCACACAGCTTTAAACAGAGGTATGACAGCTTGACCACCGCCTCAGATGTATTTTATTTCATTTCCCGAGTTACATTTTTAAGTTCTAGATCGCAAATAATGGAAATTTGAATTAAGTGCAGTTGAATTGAAATGAATTGAAATCCATATTGTTGAATTTGTGATTTTGATCTGTTCAGACAGAATTTGTGTGTTTTCTTGACAAAAGCCTCTTGAAAGTTTCGAAGGTTTTGAAATATCCTTGGAGTCTGAGTTTAAAATTGAGGTTTGGCTAATAGGCTTTGCGATCAGAGAAGTAGAAACATAACAGAAACTTTTTGTTGTTGTTGTTGTATAGAATTATATTGAAAAAAAGTAAGTGTTTGTTTATTTTGTAATTTTTAGATTTTCTTTTGCATTTAATCTATAGAGGATGAGTGACAGCCTTGGCATACCATTAGTAAAACATAAAAGAAGTGTAACGGTGATCACGCATGACCTGTAAGCTAACCATATAATGGCTCTTTTGTTATTCAATTCAATTCAATTCAAGTTTATTTGTATAGCGCTTTTTACAATACAAATCGTTACAAAGCAACTTTACAGAAAATTATGTTTCTACAATATTTAGTAGTAGCTAGTAGTTTGTGCACGTTTGACAGGATTTTAGAAAAATAAAAATAATAATAATAATAATACAAGACGTAGTCAGCTAGATGATGAACTATCAATATTATTAATTAATAGTAATTATAGGATGCAGTCACACATGTAGCAATACTTGTTAGTTCTGTTTGTTGATTCAAGGTTAGCATCATCTGGGGTCCTCTGAGGGTCAGCATCATCTCTTCTCAGGTTTTCTGGATCCAGACTGGAGCTTGTGTAAATCCTAGTTATCCCGTGGCAAAACATAGAAACAAAATAGAGACATCATTAGCATAGCTGCTGATCCAACAAAGTAAAATTAGTTTAACCCAAGCTAAAGAATAAAAATGCAGATGCAACTACACTCACAATTTAAGAGATACATTATTCGAATGCTTGGCGAAAGAGATGCGTTTTTAATCTAGATTTAAACAGAGAGAGTGTGTCTGAACCCCGAATATTATCAGGAAGGCTATTCCAGAGTTTGGGAGCCAAATGTGAAAAAGCTCTACCTCCTTTAGTGGACTTTGCTATCCTAGGAACTACCAAAAGTCCAGCGTTTTGTGACCTTAGGGTGCGTGATGGATTGTAGCGTGGTAGAAGGCTAGTTAGGTACGCAGGAGCTAAACCATTTAGGGCCTTATAGGTAAGTAATGATAATTTGTAACTGATATGGACCTTAATAGGTAGCCAGTGCAGAGACTGTAAAATTGGGGTAATATGATCATATTTTCTTGACCTGGTAAGGACTCTAGCTGCTGCATTTTGGACTACCTGTAGCTTGTTTATTGACGAAGCAGGACAACCACCTAGAAGTCCATTACAATAGTCCAGTCTAGAGGTCATGAATGCATGAACTAGCTTTTCTGCATCAGAAACAGATAACATGTTTCGTAGCTTGGCAATGTTTCTAAGATGGAAGAATGCGGTTTTTGTAACATTGGAAATATGATTTTCAAAAGACAAATTGCTGTCCTATATAACACCCAGATTTCTGACTGTAGAGGAAGTAACAGTACATCCGTCTAGTTGCAGATTGTAATCTACAAGATTCTGTGTGGTGTTTTTTGGTCCAATAATTAATATCTCTGTCTTATCCGAATTTAATTGGAGAAAATTATTTGTCATCCAATCTTTTACATTTTTAACACACTCTGTTAGCTTAGATAATTGGGAAGTTTCATCTGGTCTCGTTGAAATATATAGCTGAGTATCATCAGCATAACAGTGGAAGCTAATTCCGTATTTTCTAATAATATTACCAAGGGGCAACATGTATATTGAAAATAGAAGGGGACCTAGGACGGATCCTTGTGGCACTCCATATTTTACTGATGATAAATGAGATGACACCCCATTTAAGTAAACAATGGGGTCTTTTGTTATCCCTTTCATAATTTTATCTGCGATCCCAAAGAAGTGCTTGTGTAATTCCATAAATTAAATTGAGTTAGCAGCTATTTTTGGATATTTTGGATAATTATAGTACATTCAATGCTCATTCTTCTGTTTGATTATGAAAAATATGTTAGTCTCTGAGATCTGGACAAAGATCATACCACTAGCGTTTTGATGGTTGTCTGTCAGGTTTGACAGTTACTCTCTCTGTTAAACAAACCAAAAGCTGTTGTGTTTTTGTGTCAGTTTGTTCTCTGCTTTGTCTACCAAACAGAGCAGTCTGTTGAGGGCTTGTCTGAGCACAGCTCCCCATTTACGCTTTCCAGCAGCAACATTGTTCAATTCTGCTCTGAAGCTGATAAATAACCTTTAGAGTTCAGAGGAGCGGCATAGTTCATTTCCACAACGTGAAATACTTTAATTTAGTTCAATGATGGTAAACATCATCTTTTCCAGAATCATATTATTCAGAATTCCACTGAATTGTTTAATATCTATGATTGGACTCTTATAAACACAGAGATATCACAATACCATAAGTACCATAGAAAAACCATTCACACTTCATAACACTCCTCTGCGAGTCTGAACAGGACTCACCCCATTCCTTCTCTGGAAAAACTGTTATTCAGTTGTGGCTTGATTAAAGCCTTTCTGACATCCAAAGTTGTTATCCAAGAAACTAATGCTGACCCACTTTTGTTAAGTGTGCTGTTCACTCTTAACCTTATATCATAAAGATGATGCTGCTGTGTGTAGTTTAACACATTTTTATAGTATTAATTTTGCCAGATTTATATAATGAAGTTAGATCTTTTTGTATTTTAAGTGCCAACTGATCTTATTTCATTCTAAATTTAAGACCGTATCCTGACAAATCATTTATTTCTCTTGTACCTCATATGAAAATAAATGAATTGAGTGAAAATAATCTAACCTAAAATAAAATGTAAGTTGAAAACAAAACATGCAGGTTGAAATGCAATCTAATTAATCACTCTTACCACTTTTCCACCGGGGTTGGTGCCGGAGCCAGAGATCAGTCGGGAACCGAGCTAACCTTTTCCATTCATAAATATTCTGAAATGACCCCGAAACCCCACTGGTCTCGAACAAGGGAACCTATGGTGTCAGTAGTAGATTCCACTACAGACCGCACTTTGAAAGGCACTGATTTCAGGTAAATTAACAACAATTATTAAATATGTCAGTTCAACAGTGGTCGGCAGAAGAGGCCAACACTCTCCTTCTGCAAGAGACAACAGGTGATTCCTGTTACATGTTGGTGATGTACTGTACAGTAGAGGGTTCTGCTCCCTGCCAGTGGAAACACGAACTGGTTCTGAATGAGTGCCACTCTGGCACAAGCCCCAGTGGAAAAGCAGTAACAGTATGTTGGATCAGTTGGGCTAGAACTGATGTGCTAATTGTTCTCTGACTTTGTTTATTCATGTTTCATCATTATGTTGCTCAGATTAGTGAGTCAGCGCACTGGCATCTGTGAAGCATGCACATGTGTACTCACATCTGCATCTCTGCTCACAGTTATAGGGTATCTCCTGATAAAGATATCTCCAGCTCCGTTTCCACATTCCTCCAGTTGTGCATTGTTGAAATGACTTGACCATAATGTTTTCCCTTAAAGGGACACTTCACTTTAAAATGAATGTTTTGTCCTTACTCATGTTCATGTCATGTTAAACCTGTGGGAATTTCTTTTTTTTCTCCAGAATACATAAGAATATATTCTGAAGAACATTTAGGACCAAAAAACATGGGTGACCATTGACTTACAACAGGGGTCTCCAAACTCGGTCCTGGAGGGCCGGTGTCCTGCAGAGTTTAGCTCCAACTCGCCTCAAGATATCTGCCTGGAAGTTTCTAGTATGCTTGTAAGAGCTTGATTAACTGGTTCAGGTGTGTTTGATTAGGGTTGGAGCTAATCTCTGCAGCACATCGGCCCTCCAGAACATAGTTTGGGGACCCCTGACTTACAGTGTATGAACAAAATTAATACTGAGACATTTTACATTCTATAAAAGGAAGGAAGTCATACAGATTTGAAAAAAAAAAACTGAACAAAAACATGAGGGTGAGTAAATGGAATAGAATGGATAGAATTTTCATTTTGGGTGGAACTATTGTTTTAAGGATGTAAATAAATGAATAGTACACAATTATATGATCAAACATTTGACATAATGACCTACTTACAATGTTGCTGCAATTTGCAAAACACTAAACAGTCAGCTGACATCTGGGATCAGTATAATTTGAGGGAAATGATGTTTAAACTCTCTGTAGTTCATTCCCTGAAACATTTCAGAACTTCTCAGAGTTTTGCTGGGTCACTTATGCAACAGCAAGGTGGCTTTTCCCACACTTGAGATGGAAACACTGCCCTTTGTTTTTGGTCAGAGTGTGTGCTAGTTAACTCCCTTTGATAAAAGTAAAGGTTGAAGGAAACACACACACACACCAGGATATAGTTAACAGAACCAGCTCCAGAAGTATGATTTAATGCTAAAGGTATGTGTTATGAGTCATGCTCTCTAGCCCCTGATGTATTGTCACACAAATACAGGTCTTATGGTCTGTTAAACTTTTCAGCACAAAAACATACACACTAACACATTCACTCAAGCGTTCCCATTAAACTGCTGCTGAACCTTTATACTGCTGCAGAGTCCACTATCAGGATATAGTCATCTTTCCTATGTGCACAAGACAAGTCAGACGTGCCAAGACTAGCAAACCCTGATTATTTGCTCAGACTCTTTTCAAATTACAGTTTGTTTATTATGTCTCATTTCTTATTTTGAAACTTTTTTTTTCTGTTGTCTTCCCTTCTCTTAGTAAATCCCACATTGACTTTGAACTGAAGAACCCTTGTGTTAAACAAGTTGGGCCACTGAATTCGAATTTGGTTTCATCTTTTATGAAATAGTTTTTTTTTTATTAAGGTTGGCTCGGTTCAGTAAACAAAACAAAAAAGCAAGTAAACAAAAAGAGATACAGTATATCAGAGTCTGTTATGATCACCAAAACTGTTTTTCAAAAAAAAAAATTCTTATTACTACTATCTACAGTTGTGCTGCTTAATGTTTTTGTGAAAACCCGAATAGATTTTTTTCTTCTTTTTTTTCAAATTGTTTTGTAACATTATAGATGGCTTTCTTTTCACTTTTGATCAGTTTAACGTGAGCTGCTTTTTGTCAAATTAGCAAATCAGAGTTGAATTATAGTGTGTATGTGCTAAATACTCTCTCTTTTTCTCCCAAACTGCAGGCAGACTGGACGCTCAGTGTCTAAAATGATGTCAGGATTGTTGTCCTGATGGGAATACTATCCTTCTGGATGTGGCCTTCAAATGTGAATTTTCCACAAGAAAGGAACCAAAAAGCATCCTGAATTTGTCAAGTTTGTCAAGGATTGATTTTGAATGCCAAGTGCATTGTGATTTTCGTCTCTCCTTCACGTGTACAGTCCATTTATTCTGTCCGCCTTTCCTTTCTTCCATTCACCCTGCTGCAAGGTCTGACTCTCTGTTGTGCAGGAGGACGTGGAGGGTCCGACATGTCTGCCAAGGCTCCCATATACCTTAAACGAAGTAGCCGTAAAGGAAAGAAGGAAAAATTACGTGACATTCTTTCATCTGACATGATAAGTCCTCCGCTGGGAGACTTCAGACACACCATCCACATTGGCAGTGGTGGGGGTGCAGAAGATCTTTTTGGTGACCTGTCTTTCTTACAAGGTAAATTTCACCTGTTACCAGGGCAACAAGGTCACCAGGGGTCTTCCCAGCTAAGTCGCACAGCGAGTGTAAGAAATCCCCCGCCGTCCCGTGATAACTCGCCGCTCTTAAAAAATGTGCTGTCTCTTCCTATCATTGGAGGGGTGCAGGCGCTCACCCTTCCAGCCCCGATGGCCACAGCCCCTCTGACTTCAACAGCAATGGAGACCACTGAGGTCCCAACAACACTGACAATGGCCCAGTCACCCCCAACATCTCCATCTCTCGCTCCACCTCCCAAACCTCCCAGACTGCACCTGGAAGAGAGGATCGTGTCACGGCATACATCACTTCCTGCATCTCCCAAACGCTCTCCACTTCATCTGCACACAAATGTACAAAGTCCAGATCCTGAGGAAAATGAGAAATGTGTGAAGGATAGGGATGAGGCAGAGAAGCCATATCTGACCAACGCTGGCTCTTTGCTTTCCCTCCATCTGGACTTGGGGCCATCGATCCTAGAAGATGTGCTTCAGATCATGGACAACCAGAGGACAGGGACATTCAGTGGGGGACTTAAACCTAGTGGACGACAAGAGATATATACCTGAAAGTGATCAAGATATCAGAATCAAAGCTCGATGGTGCATAAATGGACTAATCGCATTTTTTCTTCATGTATCAAAACAGTTTGCCTTGTGAAAGAACTCATTTATCTGCTGTACAATTGCATTTCCTGGATATTTTGAAATTGCATGCTTCTTATACATATAATCTTTGAAAAAGACCTTTGGAAGCTACAGGATTGGAACCAATATGAATTGAATCGATCATTGGATTTCTCTTTGTTCATATAGATTGTTTTAATTCATCTCTGTTCGTTTTGAACTACAAGCAATACACTAATTCTGGCTACTCTTAGATACATTTTAAAACATTTTAGCAAGCACATCTAATACTACCGGCAGTGTGTATGTACTATTACAGAGCAACATGCTATAGGCCTCCTGGATTCACTACAGGAAAAAATGTAATGTGTAATCGGGTAAAAATGCGCAGCTCCGCCCCAATGATCTGGACACACACACATGCCAGGAGGCCTCTGCATCTACACCCTGGGATTGTAGCTTTCTCTTCTTGTTGGGAGTTTTTTTTCATTGTTCCAAAACAAACCCCAAAGGTTGTTTTTTGATGGAGCAGAAATATGTAATGTTTCCTTTCATAAAATACAAATTTTTTTACTGTGTTTGGTTGTTGTTGAGATGTCTACAATCCCCGAGGCTTTGACAGATGATCACTTTTCTTAGGCAGCAGTGTTTTTCTTCTCTGACTGAGTGATGGGGCCTTAAAATAGGGCTTGTTACCTTTGTATGCCCCATGCATATAATTCACCCCACATGGGTTAATAATACTCAGTGATTCCTGTTCCCAGATTTAGACCTATTAGTATTATTTTGTCAGATTATAAATTCAAATTAGTAACATCATCACCACCAACAAGTTATGAATTTACCCCAAAGTGCATCAAACTGTCAACAAGAGCAAACATTAACTGAAATAGTCATATTGCAAACAACTTTATGATGCTACCTTTGCACTAACTTCAGTAAAAGCAATAAAAAAAATCTACTGTGTTCAATTAAACTCATAAGTCCTAATAAAAAATAAAATAAAAATAAAAATCTATTTGAGATTTGAAAACAATCTCACATTTTTCTCTTCTCAAAAGCTTTGCTCTAAGTAGCAAGTGTTTCTGAGAATATTTTTGTAAGCATAAGGACTAATTACATTACACTAAATATTATCCTACTGAACAGGACCTAAAAGTTAGACATAGAATAAAAAAGATTTTATCGCTAATCATAACTCTTAGTATTTATTTGTATTTATTTTTTTTACTTACCCCTACATTAACTTTTTTTATTTGTTGACCTAAACAGTTCTCAAAGCCATTTTACTCCTCAGACGAGACAAAAGATAATGTTGAATATGAAAATATTTTCACATTTGCCTTTTTTAAGTTTATATAGCTCATATAAACCGTTGTATTTAATTAAGGGTGATCAGGGTTACAGAGGATCTTATGATTTTGCATCATTGAGGCACTATTACAACAATAAAACAAACAAAAAAACAATAAATAAAAGTACAAGACCATTACAAAGTTTAGCATTTGGATAAATATAGATAGGTACTTGTATATAAGTATAAATAGGCAGATGCTTTGTACACAACTTATTAATCATATCTAAAACACTTTTCTGCTCCACCACAGCAGAATACTGTGATCATTCATGTTGTTTAATATTAATGCTATTTTCATTTTGTGAAAAATACAGACTTGGATTCTTACTGGATTTTATATTCAGTTGAAAATGTGATATTCATATATTATTGACATTACTTATTTCACAAATACCTTACATTCCTGACAAAGAGTTTTAACCATGAAAATGCATTATGTTTTTAGACTGGAGGGGAAGCAGCTGTATCTCTGTGAGAAATATTATAGCATTGCTGCCTTATCAATAAAAGTAAATCATTAATTGCTTTGACTACACGTTAACCTCATGTCATGTGCCTCTATAGCGCTTGTTCAGATCTGCACCAGGAGACATTTTTGCCCATGCCTTGGTTTTTATTGGGCTTTTATTCAGATGCTGTACTGGCTGTTAAGTGGATGTTTGCTGCTGTACACACTACAAGACTTACAGGATAAGACAGAAACATAATGGTGAATAAATGTTGATTTCTGATTCATTAGTCTGGCTGTGAAATCTCTCTTTCTCTCTCTCTTATTTGCTCATATAGGTTAACATGAAGGCAGTCAAACATTGCATGTTTCATGTGGATTTTATGTGATACAATATAGATTTGTATACTGAGTAACCTTGACCTATTTTAATAATTTAATATAAAAAAAAGCTCTAGCTAAGACTGAAATTATTATGAGTGAATAAGAAAGAGCAGAATTGCAGGTCAATACATGAACGAATCTGGTTTTACTGCTTTTACCTGTGACACTTTTTTCAAATCTTAGCACGCATGTCTCTATTACTTCTATCTGTTTTGAATACAAGTAATGTCTTGAATTTGCAATTTTGAACCAGTATCTTGTGGCTGAAACCCAGGCTTGTGGTTATGTGTGTTTGCATGTTCAAAGCCCCTTAAGAGTTTGAGAGCGTGTCTGTGTACTTTGCTTATTTGCAGTAGCTCCTCCATTTTCTGCACAGGCCCTGGGAATCTTTCCGACTGGCTTTAACACAGAGCAGCCCAAGTCCCTGACCGTACGATCACAATACCATGGGAACACCAGCGAGAAAGAGGTGGAGCAGTTGGAGAGAGTAGGAGGAAAGGAGTATGGACGGAAAAGGGTTGAGGGAAGGCGAACAAGGGCCAGGATGAAGGAAAAGAGGGAGTGAAGATTTGTAGAAGAGCAGATATATTTGGTATCAAAAAGGAGACCATGGTTCAAAATCAGCAAGTAATTTATTGTCAAAACACGCTGCACTTTTATAAATATTTTATTAAAAGATCAACAGGGTGAGGCTCCTACAATCAACTCAGACAAAAGGAGATCATCATAACCGGCTGATCTGCATTCTGATCTTCTTAAATCTTAAACTAAATTAACGTTTCACAGCATAGTACTGGTTAAGCTGGCTCCTTTTATCATGTAATAATTTCTGTGCAGTCATCGTGAGCCATGCTTTCCCTAGCAAATCCATATTTAAAGAGATACTGCACCCAAAAAGGTAATTTACTCACCCTCGTATTGTTCCAAAACTGTATGACTGACTTTCTACTTTTGAACGCAAAAGAAGAAATATTTCATTTTCATATATTTCATATGAATATGTCTTCAATATTTCATGTCTTTTATTTCTCCAGGTAATTACATGTAGTGTGGGCTGATGTTCTTTGGATCCTATTGACTTTCATTGTATATGAAAAAAAAAAACAGTTCTTCGAAGACATCCCATTTAATAAAAATATGTTCCAAGAACATGTTGTTAATGTTTCTTTTACGTAATGGAAACGCTATTTCTGACTGTTCTTTAAACATTCAAAATGTTCTGTTTTAAAAACTTTGTTCTTGGGTTATGCAAATGATAGCAAAAATGTTTAATGAACAGAAAGCTCTTGCTAAGCATTATGGGGATGGTCTCTGAATTATGTATAAGCAATGTTTTTAAAGTTATTAAAGTCCTTAAACAAACATTCTATTAATGTTACTGGAAGAATGTTTGTTCATAACTTTGAAAGAACCTTGCCAGAACGTTCCGAGAATGTTCCCTGGTAGCTGGGACAATGGTGAGTAAATGAAGACAGAATGTCCACTTCTAGTTTAACTAATCTTTGATCAGACCTAATATGATCAGACCTAGGTTTCCAGTAGAAACTGTTCTGTTGATTTTAGCTTAGCGTTCCTTTCTCTGTCCTCACTCCCATACTAACAGATAATCACCACCCAGGCAGTATCTGAAAACATGCACACATATCCAAACATTTCCATGGAATATGCTGAAAGTGCTTTGAGGAAGGGAGGACACCGAAAAGTATTCACCATGCGCTCTAATACTTCAGTGCAGCCTTTGTGTGTGGCTACTATTCACAACCTGTCACTTAAACACTGAACTGAGAAAGAAAGAAAAGAAAAGAACAGATGAAGAGGTTTAAAAATGGGCTACAAGAGAAACGTGTGCGTGGATATAGTTTCCCCTTTCAAATAAAAACAGCCACATAATAATAATAATAAAAAGAATGCCGTGTCTGGGTCCAGCTGAGAACAATTTACAGAACATGACATTAAACTAGGCGTAATCAGATTGTATTTTTGATAGCCTTTTCTATATGTTCTGCAGACCTTTTCAGCTCAAAAAACTAAAGCCAGCTGCTGAGGCCCCAGACCAGCATATCAATCAGAGAACCAGATAATATCCATTACATGACGAAGAAGGGGTCGAGATATAGGCTACTAGAATTGGGTAAATTCTGACAATTCTTGTGTTTTGTACCTCACTTTTACAAATGTGATTTATATTTAATAAGTTTTCTCCGGATATTTTAATTGAACTCATCGCTGACCTCCGTTGTGACACTGACCATTGAGCGAAACAGGTGCTGAGACGTCATAGTTTCGTCAGATTAGACACTAGCGCCACCTCGTGTCCATTCGTGAACAGCACAAAATTAGGAGTTTATAATTTAACGTTTGTTTGTTTGTTTGTTTGTTTGACTTAATTTGGGCTGTTTACGAGTGAGTGTTTAATATACAAAAATAACATATTTGTCAATATAGTTAAGTAAACAAATCATAATAATTAGGCTAATAGTTGGCTAATCTATCATGTTTCAGTGTAGCGATCTATGCAGGCTAGTAGGCCTACTTCAAGCAAACATTGGTATTAACGATAAAACTGGAAGATAATATTTTCCAACATGATAAATTGATTAAGAATTTGGTCTGTAAAATGTCAAAAATGGTTTCATCAAAAGTAATCCATATGACTCGTGCACATATTACAAATCTTCTGAAGGCATATCTGTGTGATAAATTGACGGAAATTGCATTCGTTGTTTTGCCTAATTTACCGAAAACCCATAATGTTTTTTTCGGATACGATTTGAACTGTTGTGTTCAACCTCAACAGTTATTAATGATTTAAACTTAAATCTGAGAAAAAAAACGCTTCAGATGTATCATATAGCGCATGACATTGTTTGAACCATACACTGTAAAAAAAAAAAAAAAAAAACTAATATATATTATATAAGCAGCCAGTACATTATTTAAACGTTCTCTTTTTGTGCTCCACAAAAAGACAAGACAGTCGTAAAGTTTTAGAAAGACCGCAAATATCTTCTGTTTAATGCATCATTATTATGCTGCGTCTATTTGACCATGAAAGCTTGGCCTTCTCGCCTCCTGAACTCTTCTGACAAGGTTGCCAGGTTTTCACAACCAAACCGCCCAATCGCAACTCAAACTAGCGCAATCGCACTTCGAGGGGGTCCATCGTTATAATACACGTGTTTTGGCGGGGTTCGTCTGGTAAAATTCGCATTCCAGTGACTAAATATCACGTTATTTGGGGTCGTTTTTCAATCCGCGAACATGAAAAACAACCTGCGGCAACAATATTAAAGTATCCCCATTAGGCAGGAAAACCGCGGACTTGGCAACGCAGGCCCCTGGCCCCGTGACCTTAATGTAAGGTCCTTTCTTTTGCGCAAGCGCAGAAACACCCGCAGTGAGCACACGCAGTTGAGCCAAGATGGCGGCGGTGGTGGAGAATGTTGTCAAGCTGTGAGTATTTTTCATCCTTATTTGACTACATATGATATTTCCGTGTTGAACTTTGATATGTAACTTTGAAGTAATAATACAACGTGCTGTGGTTTAGTATAAATTGCTTAAAGAGATGTAAAGACACGTGTTTGACAAGGTTACTCGAGCTCTGGGGAAGTTAGCTGTACTAGCAGCTGCCGTGAATGCTTCATTTAGCTTCCGTCTTTCAGCATGATCGAGGAACAAAGCATGTAGTAGGCTTTTCTGTTCCTCTTATGAGTGTGTTTATATCAGTGCTATCAGAAGGTGCTCAAATGTTATTTTCGGCTGTTTGTCAGTGCTTTAGTTGCTTGGTTATTCTGCTCAGTTCAGCTGTGGAAGCAGCAGATGTCAGTTTTATCAGATTGCAGTTTTATCATGTGTGAACACGAGAGACTCATATCACATATCCTGAAGCTGGTTACATTAATCTGACGCATATTTTCATGTTATTAACTAAATCGTTTGCCTGAGAGTTATTTCCATTTATAACAAATGAGACATATGATCATCTAATTTATATGAACTTGCCTAGTTCTTTATCTGTTCTTGCTACCTCAGGGAAACTAAACCTGGAAGTACTTCTGGTGCAAATTGAGCTGTTAATTGCCTGTATGCTTTCATTTAAATCGCATAAATATCTTTTTAGTAAGGAGCTTTTAGAGGAAGGGTAGTGAGATGGTAAAATGGTGAGTTATTACCCTCAAACAGTTTCTGACCTGAGTTAGCCTTGGTATCTCTCAGAAACACCGTTCCTTGTTCAGCCCTCAGTTTTTATCTGACTGATGAGTTGGGGACATTGTAGCCAAATCCACAACATTCAGAGAAGAGAACAGAAAAGAGGATTTGCACATCAAAACACACACCACAAATTGTGTTCTGTCACCATAAGGATTCAAGTCTATTAAATGAATCTATCAAGCAGTTTCAGTGAAGTTGTATGTGATTGGAACTAATAAAATACCATCCGGTCACATACTTTAACATCTTACACAATTTGTAGCATACCTTTTGCAATATCAAACACTTTTACTGTTCCTTGGAAGTCCTCTTTACACCTGTTTTTAACATCTGTCTTAGTGATGCGATCTCAAGTTGTCGAGTGAGAAGGGTTTCTGTTTCCACCTAGTTTAATAGGTGTCTCCTGTGACCACTTGTGATGTGTGATATATTTCTAGGGTGATATCTTTTTTTTCCTGAACCAGTCAAGTGCAACCGCCTAATCTTAAATCGATTAAATTGGTCAACTCAATCATGCAGTCACATGTAAATAAAAGTTCAGAAATTGCATTGGGTAGATGCTATCTATCAGGCACTTTTATTTTAGTTTTGTTCACAGATTAACTGATTATTTAATATTTTGAATTTGAGTTTTAAATGTTAAATATTTTACTTGTTTCATTTCATTTCATTGTTATTTTCATTTTTAAAATATTTCTTTTTCGTAGCTGGGTTAGAGGGGCCCTGGTGCAGATTGTACAGTGGGCCCTGTTAGAAATGGTTTAATATTTACTCTATGTTGGTTCTTTTTATTTATTTGTGCTATTTACACAATGTTTCCTTTTTTTAAGTTTGCAGGTGTCCAGAAACTAATTTAAAACACCGAACAGAGCCGAACACAGCGCGCGAGTAACCAGCTACTCAGTTCAGCTTTCCTGCATCGCGGGGCTGAAGACAACTTGATGTGTTGAATGCTCAGAGCACGTTATAAAACCGTATTTTTAAAATAGACATTTCTGTTTTAATAAATGCTCATAGTAAATAATAGCATATTGCCTAAAACATAAGGTAGGTACAAAAATAATCAGTGATACATTTGCGACCTCATAAAAATTAGGGTCGCAATGTCATTTCAAAAGGTTGCATATGCGACCATTTTGGTCGCAGTGTAGTTCCCTGTAAGTTGTGATTCAGTAGTGCTAGCTGGTCCAAATAAACAGGATACTGATCCATCTTTCAAGAGCAAGAGTTTTGTGAATCCCGCGTTGAACTCCCAGAGATTAGAGAAGCTGTCGTCAGTAAAATGACGTGTTTGATGGAGGGTCAAGTTGTTCGCGGCCAGCCAGCGTAGAACATAGACGGCCAGTATACAATTGTGTTACTAACGACTCATTCAGGCTGTTCAGAGTCTATTCTTTATTTTGGGAGACAATAACTTTATCATGCACTTTTGACTTAACTTTGCAGATCGCTTGCATTCACATTCAGCTACATTACACACTGCATGAAAGGCGATATTCAAAATAGCATAAAAGGGGCACTTTAAGGTGTAGGGTTACTATTTATGTTAGCATTGTGTAGTTATTCAGTGCTGTGACTGGTTCTGTTTGTACCTCGTGTTAATGCGGTCACTGCTATGATTGGCTACCAGTTGTTTATGTTTTACAGCCTACAATCTTCCACAGATGGACGTTGCTCTGATTTAGGTTAAAAACTAAACCGGCAGTGATGTAGAAGCAGGCGTTGATCATCTGCTGCGGAGGCAAGGTTTAGCCACACTATTGTGTCGTAAAGTGGCACATTCCACAACCTGTCATTTTGGTTTAATTTAAGCTGTTTTAGACTAAAAAGTAAGTTTGAATTCTGAAAATTACAGGATGTTTAGTACAATGACATCTTATGTCTAAAGGGAATTTTTATTTCTGTTCATGACTCCTTTAAGATCTGCCACGGCTGAAAGTAAATAAAAAAATAAAAAGCACATTCACCGCATTCATGGCTGTTTACGGTTGTGCATTTGTGGTCATTTTACAATGTGGCTTATCTGATACAGAATTAGTTTTATGTTTGACAGGTGAGTAGGTAGTTATTTGCTGTTGTCTGGAAGTAATCATGGTGCATTAGTGTCTACACCTGTTCAGTGTGGTCACATTTGAATATACCTCTGAATATGGTTTGAAACAGGACCCCATTCACACCTGGATTTAGAGTGGTCTATAAAGTGGATCTTAATAGCAGGTGTTCATGTGGTGGTCAGAGTGTCTGGTTTGTTGAATGTGCTTTCCGTTTAACCAGGAGTCTTTTAAAGCTGCAGCTCTGTTTTTTTAGCGTCTTGGAGGCGGACGATCATCGCAGAGATGTTTTGTTGTCTGGACTTTAAACCCCTCAGAGCTATTGGTTCTAACACAGCAAAGCTTTAAGCTTTTGTTTCATCCTCTGTGACATCAACGCCCGTCTGTGCTCTAATCTCATGGGTTTTAGCTAGCCTGTGCTCTCTCCGGGCCTCTTAGAGGTTGCCAGGGTGATGGGCGGCAGAGGCATCTGCTAAGTGGCTGGAGTGAGAGAGTCACAATGACTGAGCTGTATGCCTGCAAGACCTCCTGCTGCATACAAACACACACGGGTGGCTAAGCTGAACAGGGTTGAGCTGGTTTCAGGAAGGCAGTGATAGGGTGTGTGTTGACACACTATTGCTGGTCGCTGACAAAAATGGCTTCATTAGACTTTGTGTGAGTTTGAGAAATCACCTCTTGTAGAACTTAGTTTTGATTCAGGCTGTTGCATTTACTGAGGGCCTTGTTTCTCTGTCTGTAGGCTGGGTGAGCAGTATTACAGGGATGCTATGGAGCAGTGTCACAACTATAATGCCCGTTTGTGCGCAGAGAGGAGCGTGAGGATGCCCTTCCTTGACTCTCAGACAGGTGTCGCCCAGAGCAACTGCTACTTCTGGATGGAGAAACGGCACAGAGGACCAGGTGGGAGACTCACTCACAGTAATCGGTTTACAGTAGGGCTGCACGATTTATCGAATGCGATTGTCATGTGCATTTTGTTAGGAAAGCTGGTTCTGTAATCTGCAGTAAATCATCATCACCTGCTTTCAGATGGAGCAGCATTTACTACAAAGAGCCGTAGTTCACTGACAAGTTATGCAAAAAAATCGCAGATGGTTTTATTGCATTATGAAATTAAAGAAATCGTTTGCTATAATGACAGCTGTTTGCATAGCTTCTCAGTGAACTACGGCTCTGTGTAGTGAATGCCGCTTAATGCTGATAAATGGAGCTTTACACCAAGAGTGAAATGATTGATTGCCTTCTGCTAATTCAGGCCTAGACGTTAGGTGGTGCTGACCAACAACCTCAGATATGTCTTCCGCTGCTCAATACGTAGCATTAAATTAATATAAAGTTTGGTTCTACACCAGAAACACAAACTATGTATAATGATTTTTTTTAAATGCTTTTAAAAAAAAAAAAATTATATGCAATGGCAGAAGATATGATCGCATGATTGACAGATCTGCACATGCTCTGACTCATAACACTTGCACACATGGAGGAAAATGGACCGTATTCAGATCACAATAAATAGAAATGATATTCTGTATAAAGGACATGGGATGTAACCACTCATCTAACCACTCGTGATGAAATCTCAAATCTGATTGGATGGAATAATTGGGCCTGTTTTGAATAGTCCCAAAGGGATCTATTGTTTTGGTTCAAAACCATCATTGCACCAAATTTTCACATTCAGTGTGAAAAGGCCTTAAGACTTTGACGTACTATATGTGTCTTTTTCATGCCTCTCTCCCCAAAGGTGTTGCCCCAGGTCAGTTGTACACATATCCAGCACGACGCTGGAGAAAGAAGCGGAGACCTAACCCCCCAGAGGACCCTTGTCTAGTCTTCTCTTCTCTAAAGCCCGGTAAACATCCACTCACTTTCTTGGTGTAATAAAAGTATAGATGTTATTTGAGGCTGTTTTTATGTAATTCCCTGTATGCCATTCATATATTTGTTCCGATATTTGTTTCATTTTCCTGTAATTAAGTTTTAATTTAAATTGTATGTTTTGATGACATTTCTATCCATCTCTGTGCAGTTGCATATGGATGTGAATGTGCATATATTTGTTTCAGAACTGGATCTGGGGCTTAAGAAGGAGGTTTTCTCCAGTGATGGCAGCAGCTTAGAGGCTCTTCTGAAGGGAGAGCCACTAGAAAAAAGATCTGGATTGGAGCTCCGCACAGGGGAGGAGGAACCCAGCTCTACAGAGTACTCTACCGGGGGACTAAACCCCAGCAGCAGGATCCGTAAAGTACTGAGAAAAACACTTGTTTTTTTTTAAATCTCACCTTGCTTAGTTATTCTGTCTGATTGGCTTTCACCCTTTTGTCTGTGTAGAGAATTTTGGAGCCAGATGATTTTCTAGATGATCTGGACGATGAAGATTATGAAGAAGAGACTCCAAAGAGACGGGGAAAAGGCAAGGGAAAGGTGAACTCTTATTTTCACATCCTGCATCACATTGTTTAAATAGCAGATGCGTTTGTGCTTCTGGGCATGCTTGTCTGAAAAAGAGGTGTGTTCAGGCGCATTGTTGGTTCATTGCTATCTTAAAGCAACTGAAATAGACTGCGCCATTGACCTACTAGGGCTTTGCAATTAATCGAAATCATTTGAGCGTGCACAATTCTATATTGCTTTATATAAAGATTTTTCGCAGCCCAAACCTCCCGCAGTATGCTATCTGGTAGCTGCTGGAACAGAACAGACCGGGCATATGCCTACGTAACGCCAGGTTCACGTACTCCGTCTGTGGTGCATATTTTTTCCGCACCCATGTTAACGGATCAGAGCGTTCACACTGCACACGGTAAAAGATGCAAAAGATGTGAACAGAAAAGGTTAGAAATAGAAAGGTGCGAAAAGTTCAAATCTAGCTGCACACGGTAAAAGATGCAAAAGATGTGAACAGAAAAGGTTAGAAATAGAAAGGTGCGAAAAGTTCAAATCTAGCTGCACACGGTAAAAGATGCAAAAGATGTGAACAGAAAAGGTTAGAAATAGAAAGGTGCGAAAAGAGTTCAAATCTAGCTCATGAGCATAGAGACATTTGTGAAAGCATAAGACACAGTTTGAGCAAGAGGAGAGACACGTTTTAAGTGTCTGAGCACACGCATCTGGTTTTGTGTTAGAGCAAAGGAAATCCACTTGTGAGCAGAGAGATTCGCGCTTGCGCATTATATTAATGTGCTTTTGTGCTACAATAATCCACTCTCAACATAATCGATGGTGATCGCTGAGGTAGGAAAACAAAGATATATTTGAGTTTGTATTACTGTACTGTAATAAACTAGAATCACAATGCTGAAAAGCATTTTCAGAAACAACTTTTGGATTTGAAATCAAAATAACGGATAAATGTTGTGTTTGTGGTAGGGGTGTAACGGTACGTGTATTCGTACCGGACCGTTTCGGTACAGGGCTTTCGGTACGGTGTACGTGTGTACCGAATGACTAAATGCAATATTTTGTGTGCGGAACATGGGTACATTTTCGTGTTTCCAAACGAACAGATTAAGTGGCGGAAGCGCAAATCCCGCCCTGCAGCTGATTCTAAGGGCTCCAAGCAGCTGGCGCGCTGCTACTACTGTAGGTGACATAGAGGGAGGCCACCGAGGCGCCGACAGACCAGGATCTTGTCTTCACGACAACAATATCTATACTTCATGTTGAGCATAAATATAAAGCCTACTGATAAAGGACAGCGTCAATATATTGACGTCAAAATACAGTCGTGGCCAAAAGTTTAGAGAATTACATAAATATTGGAAATTGGAAAAGTTGCTGCTTAAGTTTTTATAATAGCAATTTGCATATACTCCAGATTGTTATGAAGAGTGATCAGATGAATTGCATAGTCCTTCTTTGCCATGAAAATTAACTTAATCCCAAAAAAACCTTTCCACTGCATTTCATTGCTGTCATTAAAGGACCTGCTGAGATCATTTCAGTAATCGTCTTGTTAACTCAGGTGAGAATGGAGACGAGCACAAGGCTGGAGATCATTATGTCAGGCTGATTGGGTTAGAATGGCAGACTTGACATGTTAAAAGGAGGGTGATGCTTGAAATCATTGTTCTTCCATTGTTAACCATGGTGACCTGCAAAGAAACGCGTGCAGCCATCATTGCGTTGCATAAAAATGGCTTCACAGGCAAGGATATTGTGGCTACTAAGATTGCACCTAAATCAACAATTTATAGGATCATCAAGAACTTCAAGGAAAGAGGATCAATTCTTGTAAAGAAGGCTTCAGGGCATCCAAGAAAGTCCAGCAAGCGCCAGGATCGTCTCCTAAAGCGGATTCAGCTGCGGGATCAGAGTGCCACCAATGCAAAGCTTGCTCAGGAATGGCAGCAAGCAGGTGTGAGCGCATCTGCGCACACAGTGAGGCGAAGACTTTTGGAAGATGGCCTGCTGTCAAGAAGGGCAGCAAAGAAGCCACTTATCTCCAAAAAAAACATCAGGGACAGATTGATCTTCTGCAGAAAGTATAGTGAATGGACTGCTGAGGACTGGGGCAAAGTCATATTCTCAACAGTAAAGCATCCTGACACCATTCATGTGTGGGGTTGCTTCTCATCCAAGGGAGTGGGCTCACTCACAATTCTGCCCAAAAACACAGCCATGAATAAAAAATGGTACCAAAACACCCTCCAACAGCAACTTCTTCCAACAATCCAACAACAGTTTGGTGAAAAACAATGCATTTTCCAGCACGATGGAGCACCATGCCATAAGGCAAAAGTGATAACTAAGTGGCTCGGGGACCAGAATGTTGAAATTTTGGGTCCATGGCCTGGAAACTCCCCAGATCTTAATCCCATTGAGAACTTGTGGTCAATCCTCAAGAGGCGGGTGGACAAACAAAAACCCACTAATTCTGACAAACTCCAAGAAGTGATTATGAAAGAATGGGTTGCTATCAGTCAGGATTTGGCCCAGAAGTTGATTGAGAGCATGCCCAGTCGAATTGCAGAGGTCCTGAAAAAGAAGGGCCAACACTGCAAATACTGACTCTTTGCATAAATGTCATGTAATTGTTGATAATAGCCTTTGAAACGTATGAAGTGCTTGTAATTATATTTCAGAACATCACAGAAACAACTGAAACAAAGATCTAAAAGCAGTTTAGCAGCAAACTTTTTGTAAACTAATATTTATGTAATTCTCAAAACTTTTGGCCACGACTGTAGACTAAGTTTGACAGGTGCAATATGCCAGTGTGTCACCGGCCTAATGTTTTCAAAGGGCATTACGCGAGTGTGAACATCACTACAACTAGGAAAAAAACGATTGTAATTCAAGCGCAGCTCCCGTCGGCATTTAAACAGACCTTTGCTCTTAATTCCGATCGGTCCAACGCAATAACGAAATCTGAGCAGGTCTAAAAACTGAAACTGTTGATGCTGCACTTTACACTTTGGAAAAGTTATATTTTTTTAAATATGAGCAGGCCTATAAGCTGGGATTGGTAATGCTGCACTGTAATCATAGTTATTTATTTATATTTTTCATTATATTTTATTATATGATATTGGTTTGAGACTGAGATTATTTTATTTAGTGGAGAACTTTGCAGCAGTATTTTATTTCTTATTCTTTTTTTATTATATATATATTTTATTTAAAAAGTATTTAAAAAAAAAAGAAGAAAACAAATTGTTAAAAAAAGTTTATAGTAATAAACAACCTGCAGTTTAATGTTTGCATTTCTTTCCCCTACTGTACCGAAAATGAACCGAACCGTGACTTTAAAACCGAGGTATGTACCGAAACGTGATTTTTGCGTACCGTTACACCCCTAGTTTGTGGTAAACAGCCGTGGATCAGGAGTGGACTGCAAACGCGTCCTGTGTGAAAGCGAAAGTCCATGATGCTGCTGCACCGCACACACATACTGTATACGCACTGAGTACGTGTGAACCTGGCACAACAAATCTATTTCAACACCTGAGGCACCACTACAATGAGCTGTAAAATCGCAAAATTGCTCCAGGAAATTATTTTTTGTTATTTAAAGAGTGCGTTGGTAATATGCGCCTATAGGAGGGTGAACAATGTGCATACACTGCTTATTACACACACAGGGATGTGGCAGCAGCACACAAACATGCCACCTATTAAAAATGAGAGGATTACTATTTAAAAGATTATTATTGTGCCCTGTAGATGGTCTGCTCACTAGCTGTAACCTTGTGCACGAGCAGAACCTTTCCTCTCTGGAGAAGCGTTCTGTCTTTGCTTCCGCCATAAAGGAATAGGGAATCTGCCATGGGCGAGCACAGCCGGCTTAAAGGGAATTGGAGATGAGATTCTAAATGGGTTTATTTGCATATTACACCCAGAACACACCCATTACTCATCAAGAGAATAGGGACAACACTTTTAGCCAACCATTTTTACTGTTGTTAAACTAGCAAAAGTGGATTCGGACATGCCATAAGTGCACTTGCGCCATGTGTGCTTTAGACCATGCCCTTAGACACCAAAACACCTCTAAAAGGTTACATTTATGATAATATGGTTTCACAGGGTCGTGGTGTCAGCAGTGCTAGGAAGAAGTTGGAAGCTGCAGCTGCTTTGGAGGATCAGGACAGACCGTACGCCTGTGACAGTGAGTCATATACAGCATTCAGGGAAACCACATGACCTCTCTGATCTCATCTGGAGATCGACTTCTCTTTGCTATAAATAGGCTGAGCTATACTGTAACACATCCAGTCACAATCAAAGATCTCTCACCCCTTCTCAGCATAGCTGGTCACCATGAGCTTCACCACATGAAAGCTTGCAAATAGTTCCAAACATTATCATTTTTCCAGGTTTTACTCATTTGACACTAAACTTGAGAATACTTTTTTTTGAAAGCTCTTTGTCTATTCATGAAGGCCAGAAGTTAAAAAAAAAACTAAAAATGTAAGGATCATTAAAAAAATAAAATAAAAAAAGCATTCTCTTTTATACTGTATGCTGTAATTTACCAATCCCACATATAGTCTGATTAAACTAGTAATCTTAATTGTTTAAACCAGAGGACAGTTTCTACTTAATGTCCATTTGGTCTCAGGTTTCATGTTGTTGTTTCATAGTCCTGGATCTCTATTCTCTGCCTTTGTGTCCTTTGCCCTTAAATGTGTCATGATACTGTGATGCAGATGTTTTTATGAGTTTATTTCTCCTGATTCTTATTGTCAGTCTGTGAGTCTTTCTGTCTTTCTCTCCTTTTCTTTCTCTTTTCTCTCTTTCAGACACTTTCAAACAAAAGCATATTTCAAAATCTTCCGAAAGAGGTATATTGCGCTCTTTCTCTCTCTCTGTCTAGTTCTCCTTTTCTCATTCTCCTCTTCTCCTTCCCCACTCGCTTGTGTCTTGGTTTTCCTCTTTCTCTTCATTTTTTTTGTGCATTGCAAACATGATTTGTGCCTGCCAAGAATGCACTGAACTTTTATTTGAAACTAGGGTTATTGATGGCAACATTTTACACATTCAACTAAGGAAAACTGCCTGAACAGTGTTAAGTCCGACAGCTGCTTCACAGGAAGACATCTTTCCACAGAATTAATTTTTTTTTTTTTTCCTAAAAATCTTTACTGCCTCTGGGCAATGTGAAATGTTCAGACACGTTCAAGCAGGTTGATTGTGGCAGCTTGGCTTAATATTACTTCCCAGACGGAGATACTCTCATTGTGAATGGTTTGAAAAGAACTTAAACTTACAACTGTCTGTTTCCAACAGTTTGCTCACGTTTCATATGAATCTGTATCAGCAGGGACCTGGTGCTAAAATATTATTTGATTAGATTATTATTATTTACGGAAGTTCTAAGCGGCCGTGCATTATAATTTTTTTTCCTTCTTGTTTTCTCGTTATCTCGACATAACGATCTTTGTTTTCTCGTTATAACGACATGGCAGTTTTTACTGTTGCTATAGTAACGAACTCAACTTTGACACTCATCTGATGGACAGCCATGCAGGCGCTCCTTCTGTAGCCTGTATTTCAGCAAATTTTGCTTTGCCTAGGTAATAACGTCTACAATACTGTACATAAATAAAGGCTGATCAATCACTGTTGATTTTTCAAGAGACAATATACTAAACGTTTTGTTTTTGTAATTAACATGTTTAAATGGCAACACTGCAAACACTTCAGAAGGATGCAGAACTATTCTAGATTAAGAGCAGAATACAGTGACGTCAACCTTGGTTTTGATGAGCAGTTATTTTATGACACAGAACGCGTTGGTGAAACTCGTGCATCTAGCAAGAACTTAATACACAAAATAATCATATTGATTCAAGCATTTATGAATTAATTAAATGTCAGTAATGAACAAGACTGCACAAATTATAGCGATCATGAGGAAGGTCCGCTGTAGTAAAGTGGATAGTGTACAACACCCCATCAGTTATATTCTGGTCTATAGTGCCACCTGCTGGAGCAGTTTTGTAACTTCTTAGAGAAAATTAAGTCGTTAAGTGTGAGTGTGACGTGACATTCAGCCAAGTATGGTGACCCATACTCAGAATTCGTGCTCTGCATTTAACCCATCCGAAGTGCACACACACAGCAGTGAACACACACACACACACACACTGTGAACACACACCCGGAGCAGTGGGCAGCCATTTATGCTGTGGTGCCCGGGGAGCAGTTGGGGGTTCAGTGCCTTGCTCAAGGGCACCTAAGTCGTGGTATTGAGGGTGGAGAGAGCACTGTACATGCACTCCCTCCACCTACAATTCCTGCTGGCCCGAGACTCGAACTCACAACCTTTCGATTGTACATGCACTCCCCCCACCTACAATTCCTGCTGGCCCGAGACTTAACTCACAACCTTTCAATTGTACATGCACTCCCCCCACCTACAATTCCTGCTGGCCCGAGACTCGAACTCACAACCTTTCGATTGTACATGCACTCCCCCCACCTACAATTCCTGCTGGCCCGAGACTCGAACTCACAACCTTTCGATTGTACATGCACTCCCTCCACCTACAATTCCTGCTGGGCTGAGACTCGAACTCACAACCTTTCGATTGTACATGCACTCCCCCCACCTACAATTCCTGCCGGCCCGAGACTCGAACTCACAACCTTTCGATTGCGAGTCCGACTCTCTAATTAGGCCAAGACTTCCCCCTAAATATAACGAGAAATAGCGAGAGTTATAATGAGAAAATGACTTTCGTTATGTCGAGATAACGAGAAAATTTAGTCGTTATGAGAAAACAAGGAAAAAAATTATAATGCATAGAACTTCTGTAATTATTAGATTTATTTTTTAAATAAGAGAAATCTCTTACTCACCAAGACTGCATTTATTTGAATAAGAAAAAAACAGTAACATTATCTCAACTAATAGTTACAATTAAAATAATTGTTTTCTATTTTAAAGTTCTATAATTTGATTTCGAATTCTTGAAATGTAAACTTGTAAAGCTGAATTTTCAGCATATATTATTCTAGTTTACAGAGTCACGTGATTTTCAGAAATCATTCTAGTATGCTGATTTGGTGCTTAAAGAAACATTTAATTTTATTATTAGTGTTGATCTAAATCTTTTGTAATAAAGTAAAAACCTTTACTGTCACATTTGATCAGCTTAATGCGTCCTTGCTGGCTAGAAGTATTACTTTCAAAAAGAATAATACTGAACTCACTTTTGAACAGTTGTGTATATCAATGTCTAGGTCCCAATAAATCAATATTTCATATTGTTTGTTTAGTATCTAGTTAATCAGCTGTGATGCATTGCAATATTTTATTCATTTCACTTTCATCTGTATTAGGCTTCAGTGCTTTGTCCAATTATATTCTTAGCATGCAATTGATTCTCCTGGACATTTCTCCTCGTACACTTTCTCTGATTAATGGTCAGTCTCCTTTTTCCACAAAAACAACTGTGAGAAACATTTATCTTAATTGGATATTCTTGTCACAAAATAGTTACAATACTTGAAAATGTAACATTTAAATATATATATATATATATATATATATATATATATATAAATAGTTTTTAATGTAAATAGCATTTCTTTATCTCCCTCTGTTATTCACCTCTCTTCATGCTTCATTACCTGCTCTGTGTGGTCTCTCTGTAACACTCTCGTTTCCCAGTTTTTATTCTGCTGCTTTTAATACTCATCCTTCTCTTCACCTCCAGGTCACTCCGTTTTTCTCATTCCTTTTCTGATTAGAGTGAAATAGTTCCTTTACTCCCATTTCCCGAATGTGTGATACTTATGGTATTAAAGTGCCCCTTTTATGCCATTTTGAATATTGCCTTTCATGCAGTCCGCAATGTAGCTGTATGTGAATGCAAAAGATCTGCAAAGTTGTAAAAACAAATGTACACGATAAATGAAGTTATTGTCTCACAAAAGAATGAATCGATTCTGAACAGCCTGAATGAGTCGTTGGCAACGTATTTGCATAATGGCCGCTATGGTCTCAGCGCTTGTTTCTGACACATACTGTATGCCGTAGATAAATCACAACAGACTGGGCCATCTGACCAATCACAGCAGAGTGGGCTCCCGGAAAGGAGGGGTTTAGAGGGACTGAATCTTAGAACTGCTTCGAACAAATCATTTGAAAATTGCTTTGAAAATAAGTTAATATTAAATGCATATTTTGGGAAAACGAAAGTTGTTTGACATTGAATGCATGTAAACCTATTGTAGGAGACTCCCAAAACAATATTAGGAACCTTAAAATGGCATAATAGGGTCACTTTAATTGGATAGTTCACTCAAAAGTGAAAGTTGTGTCATCATGCACTTACCATCATTTTCTGACCAAATAACTTTCTAGTGTCAAATGTGAAAGTTATCTAACAGTGACCAAGCTGCTCTTGTTCATATAGTGAAATTGGCCAGCTATTGTTGGTCACTCACTATATTGAAAAAAGGGCACTTGGTTCTATGCAAGCTAATAAGTCATACCATTTTTGAACGACATGGCTGATGTTCATTTTGTGGTGAACTATTGCTTTTAAGTAAGTGGAACATATTGGGCGATCTTATTAGCAAGCATATTAACATTTGTCATGCCGTTGAAGAATGAGAATTAATAAGCATCAGGAGAGCCAGGAACTGTGGAATGACCTCTCGTGCATGAGAGTGCTTTTAGTGTGAAGCAGCAGTGCCCCATGTGCTGAAGTACAGATCATGTTTCAGTGCTAAATGACAATTACAGGTGCTTATAACTTGTCATTGTACTCTTGTGTGTAGTCTGTGGGAAGCGCTATAAGAACAGGCCTGGTCTCAGTTATCATTACGCCCACTCTCACTTGGCTGAGGAGGAGGGGGAGGAGAAAGATGAGATGGAAATGCGCGAACCAACTCCACCCCGACAAGACGAACCGAAGAGTAAGCAATTAATCATCCTCCTTGTTGCAAGGACTCTGGCAGCCAAATGAACAGAGGCCATTTAACTGTCACTTTGAGTGGCATGAAATGTTTTACAGTGTCTTGGCAATAAAACTAAAAATATATTTCTTATAAACTAACTGTCTGGCACAGTGTCATTCACATAAGTATTGACAGTATGGCTTTATTTCAAAACCATATAAAGTGCTTTGTCCGTTTTCTAAAGAAGCATCCTAAATGAAACCTCATAAGTGGCCAATTTTTAATGCTTGATGTAGGCAGCATCTCACAGGATCTTAAAATGTCATCAGTGTATTAGTTTTAAACCTGTTTCAGCTTCTAGGGCAGTGTTGGATTGTGTCATTTTCATTGAACTATGATTGTTTTCAGTTCTTTTTTTTTTTTGTCTCTCGGCCAGCTCCTAAGAAGGGCCCAGATGGTTTGGCTCTGCCAAACAACTACTGTGATTTTTGTTTGGGAGATTCTAACCTGAACCAGAAAACCGGCCAATCAGAAGAGCTTGTGTCCTGTTCAGACTGTGGCCGTTCTGGTAAAACACACACACTCACACATTCACCTGCTTACTTTCTTTGGATTTTTCTTGACCAAATGATCATTGACTGATTCTCTGTTCTCAGGTCACCCCTCGTGTCTGCAGTTCACTCCAGTGATGATGGCTGCTGTGAAAACCTATCGCTGGCAGTGCATTGAATGCAAGTGCTGCAACATATGTGGAACCTCAGAAAATGATGCAAGTTTGTTTACCACTATCTAGCAATAAAGGCATATCAGGTGCCTTAATCTCTTAAGCGCTAGGTACTGTTTGTTTTCTTAAACAATGTTTGTTAAAAAAAAGAATATGTATATATATATAATTACTTAACCTCCTAAATGAAAACTAGTCCTGTTCCCTCTCGGTTCATTATGCATCCTTCTTTGGATGCTCTGTGAAGTAGTCTCATATGCTTTGCCACAGGAGCAGCTGTTGTTCTGTGATGACTGTGACCGAGGTTACCACATGTACTGCCTCTCGCCCCCCATGTCTGAACCTCCTGAAGGTAAAGCAACACACAGTAATACACCCACCACTGTTAAAGTTTTGGTGTCAGATTATTCTTTTTTTTCTTTTAGCAAGTTAAATTGATAAAAAAAGACCAAATACATAGTTACAAAATATTTGATTCAAGTTCCTTTGAATTAAAGAGTCCTGAAGAAAGTGTATCAGGTTACTTGAGAAAAATGAAACAACTCAACTTTTTTTTTCTTTTAGCAGTAATAGTGTTTCTTGAGCTCCAAATCAGCATGTTAGAATGATTTCCAAAAAAACATGTGACCCTGAAGACTGGAGTAACGGCTGCAGAAAATCCAGCTTTGTCATCACAGGAATAAAATAAATTTTAAATAAATACATACATAAAAATAAAAATAAACTTTATTTTAAATTGTAATTTTTCACAATATTCTTGTCTTTACTGTATTCATGCAGCTTTGGTGAGTAAAAAAATCTTACCAACCTCAAAATTGAAAAATAAACGTACTCTGTTACTAAACGTAACCTCGGTTCTCTCTAGAAGAGCGAACGAGTACTGCGTCTTAGCTAAGACGCTACGGGAAAAGTCTCTTTTCACGAAATACTGAAGCAAAAAATTATCCTTAATTTTGTATTTTTGTAAAGCGCATTTGCAGCAGTACACAGCCATAGGCGAGACGGCTCGTTCGCTCATTGGCTTGTTCTGCGGCAACTGCACAGCCTATCGAGCGCGGGCTGATGCAACTTCCCGCCGAAACGGGTGTGGCCCAACCTATAAAAGGAGCTTGAAAAGGCTGACTCACCTGATTTATTTCATCGCCGAAGCGAACCAGAGTGAATCGTGCGCACGGCAGAGAACGCAGTACTCGTTCGCTCTTCTAGAGAGAACCGAGGTTACGTTTAGTAACCGAGTACGTTCTCTTACGAGAGCTCTCTCGTACTGCGTCTTAGCTAAGACGCTACGGGAACCCAATGTAAAACGCCGTGCGCGCAGGGATCACACACCAATAAACCTGAAGCAACGCCCAGGATTTACAGTGCACAGTCACCTGAGGGACTCACAGAGAGTCCAGGACAGAAAAGGGAAAAAGCCCTCCGTCCCATATCTAGCAACATCCGTAGATGCGGCAATATGACGTCACACAGCCGAGGCAAGGCCTGACCAATGTGGCAATGCGGGTCTTACGCAATACTGCCCATATAACAGTCGGCAGCGCATAGCGCTCGTGAACTCAGAATTCCCCTCAGGGCCCTGATTCGCCTATACTGACAGCAGCCTTGCTTGCAAGGCGGGAACCTCCAGGTTATAGAACCTGATAAATGTAGACGGCGAGGCCCAACCTGCCGCCATACATATATCCTGCAAGGAGATCCCAGTAGACCACGCCCACGACGAGGCGATGCCTCTTGTGGAGTGTGCTCTGACGCCCAACGGGCACTGAAGGCCCCTGGAAGCGTAAGCTAACGCTATGGCGTCAACTATCCATCTGGATAGAGTCTGTCTCGAAACAGCCATTCCCTTGGAACGCCCACCGAACGAGACAAATAGCTGCTCCGTCTGCCGAAAGGCAGCAGAGCGAGACACATAAGCTCTTAAAACCCTGACAGGGCAAAGAAGACTCGAGGCTCCATCCTCCCCTGACACCGGCAGGGCAGACAGGGCAATAACCTGAGCCCGAAACGGTGTGTTGAGGGATTTCGGCACATAACCGTGCCTAGGTTTGAGTATGACTCTTGAGTCATTGGGCCCAAACTCCAAGCACGACTGGCTCACCGAGAGCGCGTGCAAATCACCCACACGCTTCACAGAAGCGAGAGCCAACAAGAATACTGTCTTGAACGACAGATGCTGAAGGCTAATCGATTGGATAGGCTTGAAAGGGGGACCTTTCAAGGCCTCCAAAACCGCCGCGAGGTCCCACATAGGGACTGACGGAGGTCTGGGAGGATTCAGCCTCCTAGCTCCTCTGAGGAACCGGATGACTAAATCATTCCTTCCTATTGACTGACCGGACGCCGTTTCAGAAAATGCCGTGATGGCAGCCACATAAACTTTGAGCGTGGATGGGGCTCTGCCCTTATCCAACAGCTCCTGAAGGAAGGAGAGGACCTCCGTCCCCTCACAACTAAGGGGTGAATAACCTCGAGCTGTGCACCAGCTGGAGAACACCGACCACTTCGAGGCATACAGACGTCGTGTCGACGGAGCTCTAGCCTGAGTGATGGTATTTAGCACTCCCACTGCGAGATCAGCGGGTAACCATTGAGTGCCCATACATAGAGGGACCACAACTCCGGTTGAGGGTGCCAAATCGAGCCCCTGGCCTGCGAGAGGAGGTCTCTCCTCAACGGTACCGGCCACGGGGCAACATCTGCTAACTGCATCAAATCTGGGAACCATGGTTGGTTCTTCCAAAGAGGTGCTACAAGCAGTATTGAACATCTCATTTCTCTCACCCGTTCTATCACCTGCGGAAGGAGGGAGACGGGAGGGAACGCATAAAGCGGGCAGCACGGCCATCTCCGTGACAGCGCGCTTTCGTTCTTGGAAAAGAACGCGGGGCAGTGAGCGTTTTCGTGGGACGCAAAGAGGTCCACCTCCGCCATGCCAAATCTCTCCCACAACAGCCGGACTGTTTGCGGGTGTAGAGACCATACGCCCGTAGGAACATTGCCTCTGGACAGCCTGTCTGGACCCAGATTCTGCAGTCCAGGCACATGCACTGCTCTCAGCGAGCGCACGTTGCGCTGAGCCCAAATCAGGAGGCGTTCCGTCAGCCTGCACAGGTTTCGGGACCCGAGACCGACCTGGCGATTTATGTAGGACACCACGGACATGTTATCCGAACAGACTATGACATGGTGATCCTTGATATGGGAACAAAAGCGCGTCAGCGCGTTCTCCACTGCCAGCATTTCCAGGCAGTTGATATGATGGAGCTTTTCCCGTTCTGACCATAGGCCAAAGGACGGTCTGCCTTCGAGCAGCGCTCCCCATCCCGAAGTGGAGGCGTCCGTCGACACCATTTTCACACTCGGGGAAGTCCCCAGGCTTACACCTGATCGGTACCAGCCGTTCGCTGTCCAAGGTGCTAGAGCCGCAACACAGCTCTGATCGACCTTGAAATGCAGCCGGCCAGACGCCCACGCTCTGCGCGGCACCCGAGCCTTCAGCCAGAACTGCAGGGGGCGCATGCGGAGCAGGCCCAGTTGCAGAACCGGAGATGCTGAGGCCATGAAACCCAGCATCTTTTGACAGTGTTTGAGCGACACAGTCGCGCCACAGCGGAAAGAACTCGCTGCACGCTGAATGCCCATCGCGCGCTGTGGTGACAGCCGCGCCGTCATGGAACACGAGTTCAGAACTATACCCAGAAACAGGGTCGTCTGACTGGGGTTCAGCGAACTCTTCACCCAATTGACACTGAGGCCGAGCTTCTCGAGGTGATCGAGTAAAACGGCTCTGTGGTCCATGAGCTCCGCTCATGATCGGGCCAGAACCAGCCAGTCATCCAAATAATTCAGCACTCGTATGCCTCTGAGTCTAAGAGGAGCGAGCGCTGCATCCATGCACCTCGTAAACGTACGAGGAGCTACGGACAAGCCGAATGGCAGGACTGCAAACTGGTATGCCTGGCCCTCGAAGGCGAATCTCAAATATCGCCTGTGGTTGACGCTATCTGTATTTGAAAATACGCGTCCTTCAGATCTATTGACATGAACCAGTCCCCTCTGCGAATCTGCGCGAGGAGCTTCCTGGTCGTGAGCATTTTGAAACTGCGTTTCATCAATGCCTGTTCAGCTGTCTTAGATCCAGTATGGGCTGGAGACCCCCGTCTCTCTTGGGCACCAGAAAGTATCTGCTGTACAGCCCCCCCTCGCTTTGAGACACAGGCTCTACAGCCCCTTTGCTCAACAGTTTTGATATTTCGGCCCGAAGTATGTGTGCTACTTCTGTTTTGACCGTAGTTTCGACGCGCGCTGAAAAGCACGGTGGGCGTCGAGAAAACTGTAGCGAGTAGCCTCTCTTTATAATGCCTAGCACCCAATCCGAAACCCCTGGAAGCACTGACCATGCATCTGCATGAATGGCCAAGGGCTGGATGCGAAACGCGCTCTGTTGGCTGGGCAACGGCGGCGCTCGAGTGTGCTGCGCATCTGAGGCGGGGAGCGCGCTGATCACAGCGGGCAGATCGCTCTTCCTCGACCCCGTTCCGGCGCTTAACCGACTGGAGGGAGGCTGAGCGGGTCCCGTGGGACTCGATATATCTGCGAGTAACCGTGGGCTGCATGTGTGCACTTTTACCACTTTCAACTCGCTGTCTGCCTGTGCAGAATGTACGTGCACGGGCCTCGTTTTTACAGAAGCCCCGCGCCGTATGTGACATAGTGTATGTGGGCACTGGGAAGTGGGCACGTTTACTATGCGGCGCGCTCGACCGATCTGTGTCGATCTTATGTGCGCTAGCCCTGTGTGCAGGGCTGTGCTTACATGTGGAGATGGGCACTGGGTAGTGGGCATCGTCACTGCATTTATAGCACCATCGGCCGTGGCCGGACGAGCATGCACGGGTTTCGTTTTTACAGAAACCACATGACGCGTGTTACATAGTAATTGTGGGCACTGAGGGGTGGGCACGTTTACTATGCAGTGTGCGCGACCGACTTGAGTCGACATTATGGGCGCAGGCCCTGTGTGCAGGGCTGTGCTTACATGTGGAGATGGGCACTGAGGAGTGGGCATCGTCACTACATTTATAGCACCATCGGCCGTGGCCGGACGAACGTGCACGGGTTTCGTTTTTACAGAAACCACATGACGCGTGTGACATAGTGATTTTGGGCACTGAGGAGTGGGCACGTCTACTATGTAGTGCGCGTGATCGACTTGAGTCGCTTTTATAGGCGCGAGCCCTGTGTGAAGGGCTGTGCTTATATGCGGAGATGGACACTGAGCAGTGGGCATCGTCACTACATTTATAGCACCATCGGCCGTGGCCGGGACACCAGAAATTACACCTTTTTCGGGAAATATCTGGGTAGCCGTGATAACGGTTTTCGTGTGCAGGCAAGCGGGCAACCGTACAGGCTTGCGCATTGCAAACAACGCTGAAACAGTCACAATCTCTGGAAACTGAAACAGCGGCGCGCTTAGGTGAGAGCCCGGCCGCAGCGGAACTCGTACACCGGCGCTTCGATGAAGCAGCCATCGTGTGTAGTGCCGACGCAGCGTCATGCAGCATGCGTAGATGGCTTTCCAAAGGATGGCTTCCGGGCTCCCGGCCTCACCGTAATCCTCTGCCGTGGTCCCCGCGGCGCGGGGCGACGGCCAGTAGAGCGAGAACGGGGGTCTCGAGCTGCGTTGCTGAAGCTGTTGTGATAACGGCTTTTGTGTGCAGGCAAGCGGGCAACTGTGCAGGCTTGCGCATTGCAGAAAACGCTGAGACAGTCACAATTCCTGGAACTGAAACAGCGGCGCGCTTGGGTGAGAGCTCGGCCACAGCGGAACTCGTACACCTGCGCTTCAATGAAGCAGCCATCGTTAGTAGTGCCGACGCAGCGTCACACAGGAGGCTTTAGATGGCAACACCGCTTTTGCCGCCGTCCAGCAGAGGGCGGACAAAGGTGCGTCGCTATCGCCTGTTCCACTGGCGGAAGTGAGTGGTAGTTTCTGTTTTTAGCATCATCAGTGTGGAGAATGCTAGTGAGACAGACGAACGAGTTCGTGCTGAATATGGAGCGTTCCAAGCCTTCGCCACCTCTTCGTGAAGCTCAGGAAGAAATGAGGCGGGCTTTGAGAAGTACGCTCATCCGAAAGGGAAATACCATCCAGCCGGGAACGAGAGGGGGGGGGCGCTGGTGCAAACCACTCGCGGCCGAGACTCATCGCGGCCAACACGAGCATTCGCCCCGGCTCCTTCTCGATGTCAGCTCGTCTGCTGGGCTTCTGAGCAGAAGGCGCGAGATCCTCGGAGCTCGCCCAGCCCTCACTGCCCGAAGCTAGCAGAGAGCGCGTGTCCTCTTCCCCCGACGCGGCCCTGAGATCGACTTCCTCGGACGATGCGCCGGCAAACAGCGGGCGCTGCCCACCGGGAAGCGATGCAGGGGGGGCCGGTGAAGCAGGGCGAACCGGCGAGCTCGGTTGAGCTGAAGACGGTTCTGGAATCCGCTGGAAGCGATGCTTTTACGGCGCCTCAGCGCAGCGGAGAATGCAGGCTCAGAGAAAAAAGGCCAGGCGAGTCCTCAGAGTCACCATGGCAACAGCTCGCAGTGGTGGCATCCGCCGTCAGCGAGCGAGCGCTGCATGATCTTCACCCAGGCAGGAGACACAGATGACGTACCGGTCTCCCTCGCTGAGTGGGGCTCTGACGAGCCGCAGGAAGGCATCTTAAAAAAGACGCGAGCTCTTTTACGAGTGTGTGTCGCAGGGCGAACACACACACACATAAAGAACAGCTTGGATATAACAGGATTGAAAGGATATAGGCGCCGGATAGCGCAGCAGGAACGGCAATGGAAGGCGGCAATGCCAGCTGCTTCAGAATGGCTCGTCCTGCTGATGTGCTTTCTCAGACGGCGCTTGCTTCCTCCGTGATCCAGCGATGCGTGAGCTTCGCTGAAGAGATGAAAAATCAGGTGAGTCAGCCTTTTCGAGCTCCTTTTATAGGTTGGGCCACACCCGTTTCGGCGGGAAGTGGCAAGAAGGGCGCGAAGCGCCCTTATTGGTCTGATGTTGCATCAGCCCGCGCTCGATAGGCTGTGCAGTTGCCGCAGAACAAGCCAATGAGCGAACGAGCCGTCTCGCCTATGGCTGTGTACTGCTGCAAATGCGCTTTACAAAAATACAAAATTAAGGATAATTTTTTGCTTCAGTATTTCGTGAAAAGAGACTTTTCCCGTAGCGTCTTAGCTAAGACGCAGTACGAGAGAGCTCTCGTAAGAGAACTATGCTTATTGAAAGACATAGAATTGACTTAAGGCTGGAATATACTGTAAGATTTATCCCTAATTATCAGACAGGACAAGTTGATGCTAGTTTTAGAAAGCTAGAGCCAGAGTTCAGAAAATCACGTATTGTATGATGATCACAGACTTTTTAGCCTCAGACTACGAATCGATCCAGTCGGAGATTAAACACGTTTGATATTTTGAGCTGATTTTAGAACACATTGTTTTCATCCGTCATGTGTCTCCTAGAGAACAGACATGTGTGTCTGCGTGAGTGCGCTGTGTTTGAAATGACTTGAAAGTCTGGTAATGTCATCCTCAGTCGTTTAGTGTATGAGTTCCTCTGTTACTCTTTATGTATTTGGCAAGTGTATGAAGCCTAGCCTTTTTAAAATCTGTAAGATTTTAGAAGTTCTGTAGTATTTTCCAACTTTTAATATATTGCTATATCACACATTTGTTTCGAGGTTCCATTTTAAGAACAATTTGAATAAGATATAAGTGTATTATAATAAATGAATAACTGTATTTAATTCTTTACAGGAAGTTGGAGTTGTCATCTGTGTTTGGCCCTCCTGAAGGAGAAGGCATCCATATACCAAAATCAGAATGCACCGCCATCATGAAGGCCTTTTTGAAAAGACAAACCCTCTTTCTCATAGTTCCCTCCAAGATGTGTTTGTTCAATTTAAGCAAACAAATCGGTTCAAAGAGAAGCAGTAGAGGAACAGAAAAGGGATGACCACCTTGCCCAGGCCCGCAGACACAAATGAAGGGAGAGAAAGAGAGCGGGATTAAGGATATAGTGTGCCCTCCTCCTCTTAATTCTTTCACATCTCAGCAGGTTTGAGCTCAGTATGACTGTTACACAGTTCCGAGTTTCAAACTATCCCTGCTCTTTGTTTTCAACTATTAGCCCCCACAACTAACACAGTTCTTCCATACCAAATGTCAAAGCCAGTCAGAAACACTCTTGACCCTTACAGCAGTACAGACCTGGAGGACGTCACTATGAGAAAATGATGACTCTGTTTTTGAGTTCCTGCTCGTATAAGACATGTTATTTCCACCCGTTTCGGCAGACACTGTTTAACAGAAAACAAATAATAAACCACGGCTTGTATCAGCCAAAACTAATATAGCATACTCCGCCATATCCAAAATACTCTGTACTGACAATATTCTTATCATGGAGAGAAATAGTTGAGACCAATCAGCATGCCAATGCTTGTTCATAATAAGCGAAATAGAAAAGAAACGATAATGTGTTTTTGTATATTTATATATTTGTATAGCATATAAAGGTGTGTTGTATTTAAGATCTTAAACAATAGAAATGGCTCATTCTTATGATGGGAGTTGCTTGGGCAGTTTTTTTCATAATGATAGCACCTAGATATGCCACTGAAGCACAGAGTCTAGAAGGCAGTGTGTGAGCTCTTTACTAATTAATGGGTTAATGCTGCAGGTAAAGGTAGTGATTTTGAATTATATTTTTATATGATTCATTTTTGTGCTTTTATGTGTCATTAGGATGTTCAGAAATCAGAGTGAAAGATGGTTGTTTAAGATGTCCGTTAAATGAGGAATAGGATTGAAAGGGAGGACTAAAAAAAAAATAAAAAATCTAGTTTAAAAGAACTATAATAATTGCTGGCAATTAATTGAGACCGAACAATGTATTGCAGACTACTGTGAGATCAGTTTGTGAAATGTTCATAGTTTGATCGATTCTACCGTGAACGGTAAATCCCTTTCAAAGTAATTCTGAAGGATTTGTTGGTGAGTACATGATAGATTCATGTAGTGTAAGGAAATACATAAACAGAAGCTTCAATGCCATAATTGTCCTGTTTACTTGTGATGACGTTTCATTGATTACAGTCATACATATGTGACACACGCATTTTATTCCTATGCATTCTTTTATCAAATGGAAATTCATCAAATCAAATTGCCGGCTTGTGTAGGATATTGAGCAATATCCTGTTATTCTGGCACTCAAAAACTGAAAGGTTTCTCTCTAGATGTGTACTATGTCAAATAACAGTGTTACAGTTTTTCGGAGAAAAAATAAATAAATTCAGCAATACCCAGAAACCGCCCTTGAGGAATAGAGATGTCATAATGACTGTCATAATAACCATGGTTGGTTAGTCACTAGGGATTTGACCAGATCTCACAAGAACATACCCATATCCTTGAAAAACAATTTGCAATTTACATGTTGTTTATTGCTGTATATAATTCATCAAAATAATAAGTGTTATTTCATAAAGCACAAGTTGATTTCAAAATGCACCTACTTTTTTTCATTTTTTGATTTTTAGTTGAATGAAAGTTTTTTGGTCTATATATTTCATCATAGAGGATAAAAAAAAAAAAAAAGTCTAAAAATCAAATTCTCATGAACCCAGTCTCGCGTCTCTTATTATCAGATGTGTGCCATTTAACTTAATTTTTTTTTTTTTTTTTTTTTATGAAAACTGGAAAAATTGTCTTCCTTTAAAGTGATAATTCACACAAAAATGAAATTCTTGTCATTTACTCACAAACTGTGGAACCTGAAACGTCTGGTCTTGGTCACCATTTACTCCCTTTAATTAGGAATTGAATTATGGTTGTGAAGACGGAGAGCTTTGGGAGCAAGATTAAGTGACCCAGTGCTAAATCCAGTACAACACAGATGTGAAGTGTGGTATTTGTTAAATTTGCCAAAACTTAGTTTGACTTCCTAGAGCGAGCTGAGGCAGATATACAGCCTGCTTCAAATGTTCCCCTATTTTCCTGTCTTCTATTGCCATTTATCTCCACAATCCAGCCAAAACTTCCTTTGTTTAAAGAATAAATATGGAGCACTGCATGCAGTTGGCTCATTTAACCCTGTTCTTTGTAAATGTATACTGAAAGAAGAAATGAATTGACCTGAGATGAGTTCTGTATACTCTGTAAGTCTTCTGTTTCTAAATAACTCAGACCTCCATAAACGTTTAGGCTTGTATCAGATACTGATACATTAATTATTGCTCATGGCATTCATAACATGTACAGGATCTTATCAATGTTTTATTTTTCATTTTCAGTTTAGTTACTGCATGTTTACCTTACATGGTCATTTATACATAACACACAACATTTAGCTTACACTCGCTCCGTTGTACATTCACAGTACCAGCATAGGATTATGGAAAATTTGATCATTTCGCTTTATGGTATCAGCCAACTAACTATTATTAAAATAATTAGAAAATATAACTAGTTTACTTTTTTTTCTGAATCTTTCTAAAAACTACACCGTTTATCTAGAGATAAAGTGGCCATTTTTTTTTTTTTTTTTTTTTTGGTGTATGGTACACTTTTCTTTTCCCCAAGAAAAATAAAACTCTCAGACCGTATATGTTGTGCTCATCACTTCTTGGTAACGTGTGCTGTGTAAATTTGCATTCAGTGGATACACCCCCCTTTTAATTTACTGAAATTAGGAGTGTCCATTGATTCAATTACACAACAAAAATAATTAAAATTTAAATTATAATTTCAGACGTTGGGGGGTGAACAAACATATCTTGATTTTGGTTTTAGCTTATTTTAAAGCTTGTGTTAAACCATTTCACTCATCTTCAGGTCCTTGTGGGCCCCCAGTCCCTTGGTTGAGGGCCACTACTCTAAACATGTATTTCTGCTATTTACTAAATTGATATTCCTTGCAATTTTGAAAGTACTATTGAATAAGTAGGTTTAATATGACATCAGAATAATTTTTCAATATTGTTGTCAATTGGCTGCTAAATGTTTTCCTGTACTCATTCAGTCTATACATAAGACAATTTTTAAATAATAATTTCAAATTAATTTAAACAAAGTACTACTCCAACTTTTGATGTAGCCAAAGACGGAGAGAGACTAAAAGGCTAAGTAACTTCTCATCAGTGTCTGACAAGATTCAGAATCAAGCCGTTTTGTGCAGTGAAAGTGTAGTGTGTAAAAGCAGAGGCACACAAATTTATTCATACAAATATAAAAGTAAATGCTGATTAAGTCATATTCAGTGTTGTTGCCTAGGAAAAAAAGTGTCTGCCAACTAGAAGCACTGTATCTGAATCACTGAGCAATTAAAAGCACCCTTGCTATAGAATGACAAATCATAAAGTGAAAGATTTCATGTTACTACAAGCTGTATTCTGCCTCACAGAGGAATGGCGATTCAAGCTGTTTGTTTCCCATTTTCGTTTCTCTCCACAGCGACAAAGTAGCAGTGCCTTGAAGGTGACCCGGAAAGACTCATTGCAGAGGGCATAGCACATGGGGTTGATGGTGCTGTTTACATAACACAGCCAGTATCCCAGCTGCCAGAGCTTTTCAGGCACACAGTATGAAATGGAAGCCAAAACTATGATGTTGTATGGCGTCCATGTGAGGATGAAAGCCAACAAGATGGCACTTAGTGTCCGCGCTGCCTTTTTCTCTTTAATGATCATATTAATGCGATGTTTAGCTCTGAGCTGGTGGCAAATGCTGTTGTCTGATTTTTGAGGTGGTTTTAAGTGGGACTGTCTGCTGGGATGCTGAGCTGATGAGAACTCTCGCACACCCTTGGTATCCTCTGATCCACTTCGGAGATCCTTCAACTCGATCGCAGTTGGACTGGATGAAGGTGCTCTTGCCTTGATGTTCTGCTCATGTTCCTCGTCTGTGGAAGAGGACAAGGCGCTATCATCCTCATCTTCAATGTTCCAGCTGCTGTTGCAGTAAGACTCCTTGTAATTCTCATGAGCTGATTTGGCTGGTCCCTTTCTGGATTTTTCTTCCATTGAGCGACCAGGGTTGCTCTTGGTACTGGTTTGGTGCACTGATTGTTTGTCTAACCCATGCAGAATATCTCTAGTGTTTTTCACAGATCCCACTAAACCAGCGAGTCCTTTCGTCCTGTTCTCGATTTCCCAATAAATTCGCCAGTACAGAATAATCATGATCGTGACCGGTAGGTAGAACGCAGCGATTGCAGTGCCATATGTAAGAGGAGGAACCTTCAAGAACGGGATAGAACACGACTGGGCTTCAGCCCCAGATGGTCGTCCCACCACATGAGGCCAAAACAAGATAGCGGGTCCCCATAGCACAAATGATACCACCCATGCCAGAGCGATCAATGCAGCTGCTGTCTTCGGAGTTCGCTTTGTTCGATAAGTCAGCGGCCGTGTGACTGAGAAGTATCTGTCAAAGCTTATGACCAGCAGGTTCATGACAGACGCGTTGCTCGCTACATAGTCAAGTGTCAACCACAGATCACAAGCTAGATGTCCCAGTGTCCAGCGGCCCATGATTATGTATGCAGTATATAGGTTCATTGACACTGTACCCAAGATCAGGTCTGCCACTGCCAGACTCAGAAGATAGTAGTTACTGATGGTCTGTAGCTGACTGTTGACTCGGACGGAGATGAGCACCAAGGAGTTGCCCAGTATGGTAATAAGAGAAAGAGGCCCAGTCACAAGCACAATCAGAACCACCTCCCATACCTGATGACCCCCGAGAGGATTCGTGGTAAGGTTTGCTGCTTGTGAGATGCAAGTGTGGTTCATTTTCCCAGGGTGACACAACATCAGATCCTTGAAGGGCCAAATGCATTCTTCAGGGGAAAACCAGAAAGTGTCTCTTGCATTACTGATTATGAACACTAGGGTTGATCTGCGTTCAGATAAGAAAGACAGGAAGGCAAGTTAAAAAAAAAATTTAAGCACCTTCAGTAAATTAGGTTTTTTTTTAATTTTTTAAATTTTTTTTTATTTGAGATGTTTGATAGCACTATAAATTGAATTGGTTGGTCAGACCTCTTATATGTAATTAAAAAACAGTTTTACTCTTTACCTGTGAGCTTTCTATCAGTAGAAAAAAACGTTCTACTATATAAGTGTATTTCTACAACCCGAATTCCGGAAAAGTTGGGACGTTTTTTAAATTTTAATAAAATGAAAACTAAAAGACTTTCAAATCACATGAGCCAATATTTTATTCACAATAGAACATCGATAACATAGCAAATGTTTAAACTGAGAAAGTTTACAATTTTATGCACAAAATGAGCTCATTTCAATTTTGATTTCTGCTACAGGTCTCAAAATAGTTGGGACGGGGCATGTTTACCATGGTTTAGCATCTCCTTTTCTTTTCAAAACAGTTTGAAGACGTCTGGGCATTGAGGCTATGAGTTGCTGGAGTTTTGCTGTTGGAATTTGGTCCCATTCTTGCCTTATATAGATTTCCAGCTGCTGAAGAGTTCGTGGTCGTCTTTGACGTATTTTTCGTTTAATGATGCGCCAAATGTTCTCTATAGGTGAAAGATCTGGACTGCAGGCAGGCCAGGTTAGCACCCGGACTCTTCTACGACGAAGCCATGCTGTTGTTATAGCTGCAGTATGTGGTTTTGCATTGTCCTGCTGAAATAAACAAGGCCTTCCCTGAAATAGACGTTGTTTGGAGGGAAGCATATGTTGCTCTAAAACCTTTATATACCTTTCAGCAATCACAGAGCCTTCCAAAACATGCAAGCTGCCCATACCGTATGCACTTATGCACCCCCATACCATCAGAGATGCTGGCTTTTGAACTGAACGCTGATAACATGCTGGAAGGTCTCCCTCCTCTTTAGCCCGGAGGACACGGCGTCCGTGATTTCCAACAAGAATGTCAAATTTGGACTCGTCTGACCATAAAACACTATTCCACTTTGAAATAGTCCATTTTAAATGAGCCTTGGCCCACAGGACACGACGGCGCTTCTGGACCATGTTCACATATGGCTTCCTTTTTGCATGTTAGAGCTTTAGTTGGCATCTGCTGATGGCACGGCGGATTGTGTTTACCGACAGTGGTTTCTGAAAGTATTCCTGGGCCCATTTAGTAATGTCATTGACACAATCATGCCGATGAGTGATGCAGTGTCGTCTGAGAGCCCGAAGACCACGGGCATCCAATAAAGGTCTCCGGCCTTGTCCCTTACGCACAGAGATTTCTCCAGTTTCTCTGAATCTTTTTATGATGTTATGCACTGTAGATGATGAGATTTGCAAAGCCTTTGCAATTTGACGTTGAGGAACATTGTTTTTAAAGTTTTCCACAATTTTTTTACGCAGTCTTTCACAGATTGGAGAGCCTCTGCCCATCTTTACTTCTGAGAGACTCTGCTTCTCTAAGACAAAGCTTTTATAGCTAATCATGTTACAGACCTGATATCAATTAACTTAATTAATCACTAGATGTTCTCCCAGCTGAATCTTTTCAAAACTGCTTGCTTTTTTAGCCATTTGTTGCCCCCGTGCCAACTTTTTTGAGACCTGTAGCAGGCATTAAATTTTAAATGAGCTAATTAAGTGGATAAAAGTGTAAAATTTCTCAGTTTAAACATTTGCTACGTTATCTATGTTCTATTGTGAATAAAATATTGGCTCATGTGATTTGAAATTCCTTTAGTTTTCATTTTATTAAAATTTAAAAAACGTCCCAACTTTTCCGGAATTCGGGTTGTATTATACACTTTTTCATCAGCCATTAGTCTTCATTGTCACATGCTTCTTCAGAAGTCATTTTGATTTATTAATAATTTGTTGATTTATCAAAATTACTGACCAAATCTTTGAACGGTATACAAAAAAAAAGTTTATTTTAAATGAATGCTTTCATTTAAAGCATTATAAATTTTTTATTTATATTTACTTTTTTAATTTATGCATCAAAAAATCCTGAAAAAAGTATCACCGGTTCCAAAAGATATTCAGCAGTTTCATAAATGGTTTCCAACATTTATATTAAAAAAAAATCATCATATTAGACTGATTTCTGAAGGATCCTGAGACACTGAAGACTAGTGTAAATGCTGATGAAAGTTCAGCATTGCATCACAGGAATAAATTATATTTTAAAGTATATTAAAAAGAGAACATTTTAAATTGCATTAATATTTCACAATGTTACGTTTTTCCCCCTGCATTTTGTAATCAAATAAATGCAGCCTTGATGAGCAGAAGAAACTTCTTTAAAAACATTTAAAATCTTACTGATCCCAAACTTTTGAACAGCAGTGTATCTGATATGGTTTATGAGATAGGATGTATTTTAATAACGGGGATAATTTTGATAATATTCAGGCATTTCATTTAACATCATTTTGCAATGCACAATAAGAAAATATAAAAAAATCTCAAACGGTAATGTTTCTGTCTCATGTTCACATGGACAATGCAATGATACTGAGTATATCTGAATTTAAACTAAATCTAGTTAAAATAATTATATTGTGCAAATGATAATTTTTCAGTCTTTACATTTATTTGTTTTCAGTTTCTAAAACATTTTTAAAATAGTTGTTTGTCATGTTCTTTCTCTCTCTTTTTATTTATTTATTTTATTATTATTATTATTTTTTTTGCCTTTTCCGGTTTAAAATTTGTATTAGGACTTACGAAGATTCAGTCAGTTTAATGGTGCATGGACAATTAGTGTATAAATTTCCAGGTTAAATGTAAATGTGTACCATTAACACAGAAGTACAATTCATCCATTTCTTTTTGGATTCTCTAATCATATTTTTATAGTCATACTATAGACAATTTAATGCAAATACAGAAAACTTTTATTAGAAAATTGTGATTTACAGGCTATGACCCGAGTACCTGTGTTTAAAATCTCCAGAAAATCTTAATTGAATTAAATTTTAAATAGCAGTGGCCATGAAATAACAATTTAATTAGTTGACCGCATCATTAACATACCAAGTGTATTAATAAAAGGACACTTACCTTTTTGGTAACCGCTCTTACAACTGCTCTTGCCTTTAAATGGTACATTTGAGGTCATTAGATGTATATTTATCTGATTTTTCCATGTGTCCTCTGTAGGATGAAGCATGATTATCCCTGATTCCACTGGGAATACTTTGATCATCACCAGTACTCAAACAATATTTGCTTCCATGGTTGTGTTTGACTTATAGAAAATTCTTGTAATAGAAAATAACTGTAGTAGTTCATCATAAGATGGTAGCCCACTGGCTCCTCCACCTCGTCTGGCGAGAGGTGACAATGTGTCCTCTTCTGGCTGGAGGACCTGAGCTGCAGCAGCGGAAATAGGCGACTGTCATAATATGTGTAAATACTGAATGAGATTCATACTCAAAGCCCCGGTGACGATGTGCAGACACCTCTCTTCATGTTTACCTCAAATGAGCTCTGAGCGCTGATGGGCTGGCGACCATTCACCCTCATTTATAAACAAGAATATGGTGTATTACAACAATTGAGAGCCACACTGTTTTTCTCTTTCTTTTTATACATTATACTATAATAACCTGGGATTCCTCTCAGTGATGGTTTAACACATGTACACCGTGAGGTTTGCATTTCGAGTTTGTGAGGTAGCTGTATGATACACAAACAGATTTAAAGAGAAGCCGCATAACACGAGAATGATCCAATTCTTTACTTCAACAGTCTAAAAAGGTTTCATTTTGAGATATTTTATCAGTCGGTAAGTCGTGTAGTCATTTGAAGATGCGTTTTGTTTCATTTATGTAGTTTAAGACATTTGGTTTTAAGAATTTTGAATATAAATCTGTACTCATTTGGACCGAATTGTGACATAAACTGATACTGCTGAGAGGAAAATTGTGCATTAAACCCCGCAAATAGTCTATAAGCTTGTTTTATGTAAAACAAATTTGCAATTCAGTTTTTCATTTTCAATATTTTTGTTTCCTTTGTTATCGTTTAGTGTTATAGTTGGGTGTGACCATTAGACTACATCCATTAATATTGTTTGCCTTTATAGATTCACTTCAGACTACACCTTTAGTAATCACCTCTCTTTCTCACACCAAGTCACTTCTGCAGTACTGTTGTAGCAGAATCCCATTTCAATCCCATTTCTTTAAAATTTAGGACAGGTATCCTTATGTAACTCTTCACCAATCCAACCTAAAATGAGTATGAAGTGTTACTTCCTCCTTGCAGTTTCCTGGCCATGTAAGGGTGAGATTTTCATTCGTTTGTGGAACATGGGAGCAAAAGAGAAAGAGGTGAGAAATGTTGTAAATAAATGTATGCGTAGGATGTCTGTGGTTTGTCTGTTAAAAGAGGCTTGACAGTTGTGAGGTTGGTCACGCAAAACCCCAAGGAACAATTTTACAGTGTTTCCTTTAGTTTTTAATAGGTTGTCACTTGTACAATGCCCATTGCAGGGGCAAAAACTGTTTAGGAGCAGTAGATGGATGTCATGATATAGGCTGGCACCGCTGTGTATGTTGATCAAATATGCTGGTATTGTTGATATGTTCCCCAAAATCTGTTATTTATTTGAACAGTGCATCTTTAGCCATTTTCAAAAATTTTATAAAGACACACTTTGTTTGTCAGCACCTGACCAATTAATACTAGCACTTACCTGGTCTGTTATGTTTGTTTTTCTAATCTATATATAACTTGCTATGTGCACTGTGCTATATAGGCTAACCCAGACTTCCCTTCACTTGTGTACTGTTGCTCTCTCGTTGGTCTGATTGCTTCTATTGTTGTCCTCATAAGTCGCTTTGGATAAAAGCGTCTGCTAAATGATTAAATGTAAACAGCCTAAATGTTCTGATCCATGTATACAGAAACTACAAGCCAATAAGTAAACCACAAATCGTTGTGTGTGTATTCTGGGAAGCTCAAATAAATAGTCAGCAAACGTTTAATGTAGTGCAGGGCTCTATGAACCATCGTATTTTATTGTACTGTACACCAGAGGACGCCCGACTGTTTCTCAACAACACACATCCCAAATGACTCTTGATAGTTTTGCGTCTCCTTTTTAGCTTGATATGTATATACTACAGTAATCAATGCCGTAAACCATCAATTCCCCTCTACGTTTTAACGGAACGTTTTAGTTATTTGGATGATCTGGGCACCTCAGGGGCTGGACTGAAAATGGGAAAGCATCTGAGAAAATAATTATTTTGTAGGATGTGTGTGCGACCCTCGGGACTTTCCCAGTGTTTTAACCGCTCATCTGCTGGACAGGAATTCCAGAACGGTCACGCTAGTCGTCTTCATGGAATATTTAGATTGCTTATGAACAAATTAAGTTGTCTCTGACTTATTCCCATTTTTTTTTCTGCTGAGTCAGCATGTCTACAGGAATGACGTGAAGCCTCACTGAAGCGCGCGTCCTCCCTGCACAGCGCGAGCGTGACCTTTAGGTGGACCATGCTGCTGCTTTTGAAACCAGATCGGAAAAATTACAGGTAAGACAAATGGCCCCTAAATGTATCTAGTAATAATCTTTCAATAACCTAACGAACTTATGTCATTTATTTTGCTTTATATCTCAAAATGGCTTTCTGTATAGAATTATAGTGAAATAATCATAAACCATTTTGATGTTTATCATATAGTAATTTTATATATATATATATATATATATATATATATATATATATATATATATATATATATATATATATATATTCCAACATCATCACTGTATGATTTAAAGGCAGCATTTCCACTACCATAAACAACTTTACCTACATATTATTTTTCCAAAATATAGTATCAGTGAAGAGAGTGTGGGATACATAAATTGCTAGTATCCTTAGCCCGAGTCAGCTATTTTATTTTAAAGATGCATAAAATGTAATTTCACCACAGAATATCAAAAACACAGTACATCATTTGAAATGTGGTGAAAGTGACACACATCTCTTGTGCATGTCCACGGCTAAAATATTATAGTGGACAAATTAAACGAACTAGTGATAATGTGAATTGTTTTAAGTGTTCTGTCTAGGTTATAGTCCACGAACATGTGCATAGTTGAAAAAACACCCCTAGCATAACCCCACCCCTTTTTTCAGGTAAACTGAATATAAAAAGTGTTTTCATAAATGCAGTTATTTACTTTTTAATTTACACACAATTTACATTGTTTATAGCAATGATGTACAGTCTCATAAAAAAGGTACAGAAGCTGTCACTTGGTTGTTACCCTTTTAAAAGATGCTAATATGTACCATTTAGAAACTGAATTCTAATGAGTACTTTTAAGGTACTGATATGCAACCATTGGGGTAAAAATGGGTACCGCCCCAGTGACAGCTTTTGTTGCTGTGTGTACTTAATTACCTCTAGACACTGTTACAAAATTGTCTCTAACAGTCATTTTAGATCCGAGTGTGTTTCAAAGGTTGACCTCTGTTGCATTATTATGTGTTTGCAGCCCAAACTAAGCTTCAGTGATGACATTACACATGTCCTTGTCTCAGTTTCAATCTACTTCTCTCTTGTTTCTTTGTCTCTCGTAGCTGGTCTAATGATCTTTCAGTGAACTTCAGTGTTGATTATTCCCAAATTCAGATAGCATTGACAATTATGGCATTGGAAACGGTAGGTATAGCAACTGTGTGTGATACTTTTAGTCATTTTATGACTATTATCCTGGTAACCACCGAAAGCATCTCTGAATGGGAGTTCTCATCTTGTGTGTAACCCCAAGCAAAATATACATTACATTTGTCTATTAGATATAATTTCTATATTAAATAATTTCTATATTAAATATACATTATATTTATATATAATATAAATTCCGACATTTAAATATTAAAATATTTAAACATTCTAGGACTAATTTCAACTGTTTTACATCTCAGTGTGATGCAAGGATATTGTTTGTTGAGCAAATTCACTTCAGTGACATGTTGGTGACACCTGCAGGCAGCTATTTGCCTAATAATAAAAGCAGAACCCTATTAGCTTCATCAAAATCATACACAACACTGAAGCAAAATATATGTGTGTACTTTGAAACGTAACTTAAATATTGCATTAGAACATACCTGGGAAGTATTAGTATCAGTGTTCTTTATAATCAGTGCTGTTTAATGGAGAGTATCACTTTTGCACTTTTGCAACAGAGTATTTCTGCATTGTTCTGTTCCAGTCAGGGCCAGTGAAATTACCAGGGGCCAAGTGGTCATTCTTAAGTCCCAAATAGCAGTTTCACTTTGGGACAGAGTGGTATGTGGTAAAATAGGCTTCATGAAACGGTTAATGCAGGGAACCTTCGGACGCAGTACCCGTAGTAGCCCAGTTGAAATAAAAGGTGACTGACTCTTCCACTGATGTTTGAGTCTGGCTTTTTACATTTTTCTTTCTTTGACTCCAAAACCCCACAATACCACACCATAAGAGCTAAAACAAATGAACAAAAAATATAAGGGTATATATATTAAATGAATGTTCACAAATGAAATTAAACAACCGACTAATTACAAATATATACAAAATAATAAAATTATTACAACTGACAGGTGACATAAGCTGCATAAAGTTACTCAAAATTAAACAAAACTAAACAAGCATAAGTGCAAATGAAAATATTAAAATAAACATAAAATGTATATTAACAGGACACGGAATTGCAACAAGTTTTATTCGAATAATGTGTTACATATCAAAACTAATAAAATGACTGAGGGCTATAAAAAAGCATTAATACTCATCCATGCGTGCTGGGTCAAGTAGAAGAGGAAATGAAAAACTGTTCTCTTGCTTTAGAGGAATATTACTTGCAAGAATGATATGCCATAGTGATTTGATAAAGTACACAGAGGAAGGAATTCATCAAGGTTTCTGTGGGATGGAAGCTGTTCCAAACCGCACAAAGGCTTGATAAAGAACCCAGCAGCTTAACAGTTTACATTAAAGGGACAGTTTATCTAAAAAATGAAAATTCATCATTTACTCCCTCTCATGTAGTGCCAAACCAGTATAACTTTATTTCTTTAGTGGGTCTCAAATAGTCTGTGTTTTGTTTTTTAATTCGTCTACCATCTAATTAATACAATGGTGGACCCTGCCTGAATTTCATTGTTTGAACGAAAGCAGCTGAAACATTTTTTAAAATATCTTCTTTCTTGAAAAACTCTGCTCAACTTCACTGTACTTGTAATCCATTACAGCATTGCTTCTGTGTGGTCTCGTGGCTGTTAAACATGAAGACAGATCCCAACCTTTACAGTCATTTTGTTTATTCCGTGTTTCAGACTGTATGATTCTGAACAGATTTGCACAGCAAACATACAAGCATGCAATATCTGCTCAGAGATGCTTTCAGTTAAATCCGAAATATTCACTTTAATGAGTGCCAGAAAATATTTGTGTGTTTTAAGTGTGTTAGTCTGATGAGGTCTATTTTTTGATTGATAATGTGATGAAGCAGCAACACAGGTGCTCAGTACAGGATGTTTGTACGTGTGTTCTCATATGTGTGCGTGTTTGCTTTTGTATGAAAGCCACAATTGTTGATGTAGAGAAGGGAAATGCCAAACCTTACTGAAGCAAAAAACAGACAGTGGCTCTGAAGTGATCTTATAGAACACATACAAATTGTTTGTTTATGTGTGAGTTTGAAAGGGCATTGCATAAACCTGAAGGGGGCTGGTATGAGTTTGTCTTTATCATGTGTTCATCACCACATTAATTATGTACTAGATGTGTGGGGGGGTGTTTATGTGTGTTTGTCGTCTACTACTATGGTCACCATGTCCATCACTGCTCTGTGTTTGCTATGTCTGATGCGGTGAATAATTCATTCAGCCCTTCAGCTGGCAACATGCATGAACAGATCAGTGGTATCCATGAGTATTTTTGCATTTAAATTTTAATAGGAAATTATGAAAGTGCACAACCTCTTTATCCATATTATAAGTGGCACACTGGATTGATTAAAATCTTGTCTTCCTGTTTCCCACTAGAAAAAAATATAAATATGATTAATGAGATTGTACATAGGCCTCCTTTGCATAAGCCAAGTGTTTCCAGTTGTATGACAAATGGATGGTTTGGCTAAACACAGCCCGAAATGATTTTCAATATGGGAAGAGAGTGAGAATTCTTGAACCTTCATTTTGTTTCGTTTTTCGTCAGTATTTTACACTTGCAGTCTTTGTCTTGTACTGAACATCAGCATGGTTTTGATTTAGCCGCTGGAAATCATCATAGTTGTGCTTATACTGAAGTATTTACAGTACAACTGTAAGAGTGTGATAACAATTAAATATCTGAGAAAATACAACAGTTCAATACACCAAAAAGTTAATGCTGTGTATTTCAGACAAAATTTCCAGTTAGGTCACATTTTTCTTACATTTGCCAATGGATTATACTCCGAATTCTTTCTGAATTTAGCCTTCAGTGGCCACTACAACATCCACGCAGAATAATGTATGGAAAATTTTGCAAAAAATGCAATAATTAAAACATTGTTTCTTTATTTCAAAGCAAACAAAGCCCAAATGCCCTTAATCATCCATCACAATGAGAAAAACCAAAGAATATATTTCTGATGTGCAGCAAAAGATAAACCGAGCTTCACAAATTAGTGAAGTGGCTTTAAGAAAGGAGCTAGAGCAGTGAAAATTCCCATTTCCACCATCAGGGCAATAATTAAGAATTTCTAATCAACAGAAAATGTTACGAAACTGCCTGGAAGAGGACATGTGTCTACAGTATATCATCCTAATGCACGGTGAGGAGGAGAGTTTGAGTAGCTAAAGACTCTCCAAGGACCACAGCTGGAGAATTGCAGAAAATAGTCGAGTCTCGGAGTCAGAAAACCTTAAAAAAAATTGTCAAACAGAACCTACATCACCACATGTTGTTTAGGGGGGTTTCAAGAAAAATTCTCCTAGCTCATCCAAAAACAAACTCCAGCATATTCATTTACAGTGTTGGGGAGTAACTAGTTACATGTAACGGCGTTACGTAATTTAATTACAAAATTGTTGTAACTGTAATTAGTTACAGTTACTACGAAAAAATGAGTAATTAAATTACAGTTACTTATGAAATTTTTTACGATTACAAAGGGGATTACATTTGAATATTAACACACATCCACATACAGATTTAACTGATTTCTTTCCCAAATTGCGCTGACTATTCTGAGAAATACCGCCCTAATAATTTCCGGGATGCGGAAATACAGTCTGGTTCATAGAATCCAGTCATAAAAACGAAATGCCTAACGCGGACGGAATATGCCACATTTTGGATGACTAAATCAAAAGTAAGTCAGTACACTTGAATCAAAACATGACATCGACTAGTGTCTGTGAATATAAAGCCCCAAAAATGCAATATATGACTTGCACATTCTGCGTGTCTGTGGTCAGGCGCGGACTGGACACCGGGAGAACCGGGACAATTCCCGGTGGCCTGGCAGCCGATTTTGCCCCACTATTTAATATCATTATTGTATAATTGCCTGCCGAATGTAGCCTACTAAAGCGATCATTTGCGAATCCGCCATTTGATAATTAAATCTCTAATAAGTCATGAAGTGTTAGTCATGACTCGCGCGCTCTCCGCGCCTCCGCCAAACGGTTTGGATCAGACTCAGAGAGAGATAGAGTGGACTGTGGAAGCGCACAGCTGGAGCAGAGAAGCAGAACTCCTGTTCAGGGTTTCAGGTCAGTTTCATCTGTAAAGATGCTTTTATGTCTTTGTTTTTTTATTTATTTAATCAAGCAGCAGCACGTTGCTCATCAGTCATCACTCAAAATACTATATAAAGGACATCATTATTATGTGTTGTAATGTTACAGTAGTAATTTAGCTGAAAAAAAATTCAGATTTTTTTTTTATAGGTTTAGGGGGAGCTACGACAGACAACAACGCAACCCTTACGAAAATTAACATTTTAATATTTAACTATAAATCCAGAGAAAATGGTTACTATTGTTTAACTGTGATAACCAAAAATGTAAAATTATTTTGCAAATGTATTTATTTAAAAATAAATACAAATCAATTTGCAAAAAAACAAAAACAAAACAAGGTTATTTTACTTTTATATAGGCTAATAAAAGCATGGTAATTTTTTGTAAGGGAAAAACATAACTCGTGTACAGTATTAGGATTTTTCTATAAAGATATTGTAGTATTGTAGAGTATTGTATTGTAAAGTATAGTTTTGTTCAATCTTGAGTATTAAAGTCATGAGAGAGATGGATAACAGGGCAAAATAAAGAGACTGTGGAAGTGAAGGTGCAGTTCAGGAGAGAACTTTTAATTATTTTGCATGTCCCCAAATTAAATATTTAAACCTTTTTTATGTCAGGTCCATACAAAAAATAGTTTTGTCCATGAATTTGTTTGTATGAGTTTGAATTTTCCAGTCTGAATTTTTTTCCCAGTCCGCCCCTCCTGTAAATTAATGTCAAAGACATGGTTTCATTTACTACACATAGGCCTACTGAAGCTCGCAGTGTTTTCAACCTCTGCTGCCTCAATATAGGAGTACACAAGCACATAAACATAATTTCTAGAACTGCTCTGTGTCACTTCATGTGCATTTTACTTATTTTGAGAAAACTATCATCATATACAGAGACAACAGTTTCAAAAAAACACCAATGTTTCAGGAGTTTATTACACAGAATACATCACATGCTTATTAGATAACTGTATTTAAGTTGATGTATATGCTTTTATTTATTATTCTTTAATTTTCACAAAATTAGAAAAGTAATCAAAAAGTACTCAAAAGTAATTAGTTACATTACTTTAATAAAAGTAATTGAAAAAGTTACACTACTATTACATTTTAAACAGTGTAACTTGTAATCTGTAACCTATTACATTTCCAAAGTAACCTTCCCAACACTGTTCATTTATCAGACATAACTGGAACTTCAAATGGGACTGGCTTCTATGGTCAGATGAAACTTAAAATTAGCTTTTTAGCAGCAAACACTCAATATGGGTTTGGTGAACACAGGGATAAAAAGTACCCCATGTGTACAATGAAATATACTGCTGTATTTTTGATGTTGTGGATCTATATTTCTGCTGGAGGTCCTGGACATCTTGTTTAGACACATGGCATCTTTGATTCTATCAAATACCAACAGATAAAAAAATAAAAAATCTACTCCGGTAGAAATCTTATAATGTTCCATGTTTGGATCATCCAACCGTACAATAATCCAAACACAAACCTCAAAAACAACACAGAAATGGGTCACTGGGCACAAAACCAAGCTTCTGCTATGGTCATTCCAGTCTTCTGACCTGAACCCTACAGAAAATGAGAGGAGTGAACTGAAGAGCAGCACCACCAACATGGAGCTGGGAATCTAAAGGGTCTGGAGTGATTCTGGATGAAGGAATGGTCTCTTGTCAGGTGTTCTCTAACCAGAGAATTTGGAGCTGTTAAACTGGCAAATTGAGGTTTAAAAAATAATTCAATAAAAGGGTGTCCTTAAATGTGGCCAATGTGTATTAGAGAAAAACATTTATTTCATAATGATATTTTCCCCCCAATTTTAAATTCTCATTATCCAATGAAAGGTTAGATTTTTGAGAAATTTTTAAATAAAATATCAAAAGGATTAACAATGCAGATTAATTCTCACAGCCTTCTTTGATCATATTTACCAAGGGTGTCCATATATATTAGTTGGGTATCACTATATATATATATATATATATATATATATATATAGGCTATATATATATATATATTACTGTCTTATAAAGTATTTATTAGTGATTGAAAGTTATTAGAAATATGAAATATTAGCGTTTTTAGCAGAAATATATAGGCAGGTGTGCATAAAGTGCAATAAAATATTGCCAAAAGGGGCATTTAGATTTATTGAAGTGTCCAAGTCCACTCCAGGTTTTTCTCTTCCCTGTTCTCTGCCTGCTCCACTTTGATGAGAGAAACCCAAGTGATCCAAGAGAGAGAGAAAAAAAACACAAAATCAAGTCACAAACAGTGAAATGTCCCAGTGCTGTTATAATGTTGAAGCACTGCTTGTTTAGTCTAACGCTGGTAAAAGGTTAAATAATGTGACATTTGTTTGGCCATTTCAATAGCCTATAGTCATGTTCGCATGTAGTGTCAGCGATCAGATGATATTAGACTATTTTCCCAACTCTCATTGTTTATTTGATTATTCAAAGCTAAACCTGTAACCCTTTTTCTCTTTCCTTCCTGTGTAAAGGGATGACTCAGCCCTGCTGTTCTTTTGTGTGCAAAGGGAAAGAGAAGGATGGAAGAAATAGAAACTATTGAAGAAAGAGATCTTTAGAAGATAGGAAAAAGGAGGGTGGGTCTGAAAGAAACTGACTGAAAATAAAGCATTGAGTATGATAACAGGAATGAGAGAGAAGTTTTTAAAGTGGTCTTTTGACTAATCATCTGTGGGTGGGGCTTTGGTTTGGGAGACTGTCAACAGTGTTTTCCCTTCATGGACTTCTAGAGCAACAGAGAAGAACAGAACAAATGCATTTGTTTTAGTAAGAGAGAGAGAGAGAAGAAAAGAGAGAAAGCGAGAGAGGAAAGCTGTGTAAGAATGTAAGCATAGAGGATGTGTCCACAGGCTACTTCTTTTGAAATGCAATGTAGAATTCTCTGTTAAATGCATCCTCATACAGAAACTTATTATTTGAGTCGCTCAATGACTTGAGAGCTCTTTTACACCTGGTATTTCTTCTGTTTTGAGTAATTGCAGATGTAAAAGCAGTCTAATACGTTTTGTGATCCAGTCACTCAAACTATATTTGGAGAAAGTCAAAATGCATGTGACCACATCATATTAGTGTAAATGCTAATCTGTCCTGGTATATCGTGGGCAGCAGCAAAGAACAGACTGCTCGAATATCAATCAACCTTTGAGCTAAAACGATCATTTTATATATATATACTAAAATAATTCAGATCTTGAGAGAATAAAAAAATAATCTTGAGGCCACCAGCTGCAGGACTTTGAGTATACTCAACTTATGGAAACAAAAGTTGCATAAACTTAACAATTAAAGTCGGTCTGTACTTTCATCATTCATAATATAATAAAAACTCCCGCAGAAACTCCGTAAGCTTGCATTTTAAGTCAAGATGAGCATTAATTTGATGTAATAGTGATGTAGAACTTTAAGTTTGTCTAACTTGTGTATCAGTTTGTTGACCAAACTGAAATATTATATAGAATTACTTCTCTACACCAAAACAAGTTGTATACTCACTGAAACTTCACTGAAAGAGAACAATAATCACTTTAATGGAGACTTTTACAACAAAATATAGTAAAAAAATGGCATAGATCTAATTCTGAATAATAAATACATATTATCATAAAAACCAAAACCAAAATATATCATCAGTACATTATCAGTGCTCATACTAAATGGCTACAAAGTTTACTTTATTTATTTTTTTATGTTTTGTTGAATTTTTCTGCATTCTATAGATCAATAAAATAGTTTTATCTGACAAAATGAAAGTTGGATTTGCAGTGAGTGATACACTGATGTTGTAAATGATGTATTCAGTTGGATTCATGTATTTGACGGGGGGGGGGAGTTTAAATATGATTTTTTAAACTTTTTAAAAGTTTTTTAAAAAACATGGGCAATTTAAACACCCCAAATGGAACACAGAAAACATGAGGGACATAATGAGGAAAGGAATTCATTTTAGAGACAGATGTAATTATCTGCTGGAGCTTGTTTTGGTGTGCGTACATCTATATCCTACTATATAAGAGTATATAAGAACAAAACACACACACACACACACATTTGTTTTTGTGAAAAATGGGGACATCCCATAGGCGTAATGGTTTTTATACTGTACAAACTGTATATTCTATTGCCCTACACCAACCCTACACCTAACCCTAACCCTCACAGGAAACTTTGTGCATTTTTACTTTCTCAAAAAAACTCACTCTGTATGATTTATAAGCGTTTTGAAAAATGGGGATATGGGTTATGTCCTCATTAGTCACCCTCTCCTTGTAATACCTATGTCATTATACAGAGTTGTGTCCTGATATGTCACAATAACAAGAACGCACACACACATGGCAAAAGAGAATAATGGATTAAGAATGGCAAAAGGAAAGATTTAAAAGTGCAGGTGTCTGGGGAGCGGGGCATTTTGTTAGGCATTTTAGGGGACCCTTATCACTAATTACTTGGAAAAGAATCTGTGGAACAACAGTGGAGCAGAGCCAAGGAAAGTGAACATCCACACACACAGCATTAATCCCAGCAGATTATTGTTCTAGCATGAGGTTCCACATGTGACTTTCCTGTCTCTCTCGCTAACACACACAGAGAAAAACACATTCTCTCTCTCTCTCTCTCTCTCGCTCTCTCTCTCTCTTTCTGAACCCACTCCAAAAACCCACTTCCTCAAACACTTAAAGTCCTGTCAGATTTTCCACTGGATTCAGAGGTACCAGCACTTACTCTGAAAAACAGACAACTGTGTTTGTGTGTCAGGAACCAATGCCAAATATTTCCATGGCACCCATCCTTTGTTAATTTGTACTTGCATGAATGTCTGTTGTTTTTTTGTACTTTTATTGTTGATTTGTTCAGATTTTTTTTTGCTGTGTATTTTTGTGTTATTTACTTATAAACAGTTTCAGAGGGACTCTCCAGACTTTTATGTTTGCATTTTTTGCAATCTGCAGAATTCAGAACATGTTAAAAAATTACTCAAAACATTTCATCTACAACCACACAAGGGGCAGGGACGTGCAGAACTTTGTGAATGATGGGCGTTCCAATTCTGTGTAAATCGCTGGAGTTTTTTTTTTCAGAATTTCTGCGGCTGCAGATTCCATGTGGGCCTGGTTATAAGTGTACATTCACACACTCTCAGTTCCTGTATTGTAGCTCTGCTGTGTGTAAGTGTTTGCATCAGTGTTCTCTTTGTGTTTTACACTTTGTCTCTCTTTATAGGAGGTTGGTGTAGAGGGTGGTGTAAGGTTAGTGATGGAGAGCACTCTCTCTGCAAGAGATCGGGTCGGCGTCCAAGACTTCCTGCTCTTGGAGAACTACAAAAGCGAAGCTGCTTTCATTGAAAACCTGCGCCGCCGGTACAGAGAGGGCCTCATTTATGTAACACATTCCCAAACACCATTGCTATATATTATAATAAAATACTTTTAACTACAGGTGCATACTATAGTATAGGAAATATATACAATGCTATTTAAAAGTTTGCGATCAGTAAGATATAGTTTTAAAGAAATTAATACTTTTAATCAGCAAGGATGCATTAAATTAATCTAAATGTATTTTAAATTGGAATATTTAACAATATGATTGTATATTTTGATCAAGTAAATGCAGACTTGGTGAGCAAAAGAGACTTCTTTCAAAAAGATAAAAAATCTCATCGACCCCAAACTCTTGAATGGTAGTTTACATTAACTTTGTGGTTTTCTGCTTTGATCCACCTATGTTTCTGTCTTTCTACCTCTTTATCGGTCTGTCTTCATCAGACGTATATTGGTTCAGTGCTGGTGTCAGTGAATCCTTACAAAGAGTTGGAGATTTACTCCAAACAGAACATGGAGCGCCACAGAGGAGTCAATTTCTATGAGATCTCACCTCACATGTGAGTGTTAAGTGTGTTTGTGTTATTTGTGTTATGGCCGTGAGAATCCCTGAGAAAAAGTATGATTCACTTTCCTGGAGATTCTGGAGACGGGACCATGCATACAACTTTCCGCTCACACATACACCCACAAACCCACATACTCATTATGATTTAAAAAAAATCATGAATCTTTCCCATAGTAATGGGAAGAAAATATGTGACTGCAGGAAAGAAAACGGATTTGATAGGCTTTAAAACATTTACACATTAAGTGTTTGCACACATGAAGAACAGTTCATGGCTTTGAAACCTATCACTGTAACTTGTTTTATTATATGTGAGCGAGTCTGTATCTGTTTGTGTGACGTCAGATTTGCCCTGGCCGATAATTCATATCGTGCGTTGCGGACTGAGAGACAAGATCAGTGTATTCTGATTTCGGGAGAGAGTGGCACTGGAAAGACTGAGGCCTCCAAAAAAGTACTTCAGTACTACACACACATCTGTCCCACCCGCAACAACACACACACCTTCAGAGAGAGACTGTTGCAGTCCAGCCCAGTACTGGAGGTAAGCACACACAAACACTGCAAGGGTCCTCTGTACACAGCTTGCTAAATCTCACTTTCACTCTGTTACAACAGGCCTTTGGGAATGCTAAAACTCTCCGGAATGACAATTCGAGTCGTTTTGGGAAATACATGGACATTCAGTTTGACTATAAGGTAAATGTAACACACTTTGCTTAAATCCAGCCCAAATTTACTGGTCTACATTTCAAGCTGATCACATTAGCAAAAAACTGATATATTTAATATTTCAGAAAATATTTGGGAATTGTGATATTATTGTCATAGGTTTATACACAAAGCCTTATATTTTGTGCACCATTATAAACAATTATTAATTTTTTTATGTATTTTTCAGGGCACTCAAATTGGAGGTCACATCCTAAACTACCTGTTAGAGAAATCCTGTGTAGCCCATCAGAACCATGGTGAGAGAAACTTCCACATCTTCTATCATCTGCTGGAGGGTGGAGATGAACCTCTTTTGAAGAGACTTGGTTTGGAGAAAACCAACCCACAACATTCATGTTAACTGTGTCTATGTGTGTCCATGGAAGAGAGCAGATTTGTCTACCATTATCAGGCCATGCTATTGTTTGAGTATTAGTGGTGTGTGTGTGTGTCTGTTTGTATGTAACATATACTCTATCTTTCAGGGTAAATGTCCACGGGTGAGCTCTATCAATGATAGACAACATACAGTTCGGTGAAGATGAGGAGGGAGAGACTCACATCACCACAGGACCCCAGCTGCATTATCTGTCCCAGGTGAGCTGGCACTCATGCTCTAAACGCCCCGATATTCTTCAAACTAAGTTCTTTTTCGTTCTTCAGTTGAGGGCAAAAAGTAGTTTGAAAAGGCTAAGTGACGGTATACTGTTTTCAAACATTTCGACACCCCGGCGCTGCTGGAGGCGGGGTTGTAAACGTGTGTCACACGTGTACCCCTAAGCACAACAACAATGGCAGCTGTGAGAGAAGAACAGTTTCGTAAACATCTGGCAGTAGCATTGATATATTCATTGGCAAAGAAAAAGAATGAGAACAAAGGTTATGCTATTCAAAAATGCACAGGACACCAATTTCGACTACAAAGAGACTGGCCTTGACACACTGAGTATTAGCTTGTGGGGCCACGCAAAAAAGTGTTGCTGAAACATTCAAGATTGGACTGTGCACATCCCGCAAGATAGTCACAGAGATGTGTTCTCCTGTCTGAGCTCCGTAGAAAGAGAAACTAACCGGAAGGGAAAAAAATGCATGTCAGAGAAGGCGGAGTTCCAGAACACAGCCACCGTAATTGCCATAGACCAATGGTAGCTCAAAGGTGTTTAGGAGCCACAACAAACTCCCTTAAAAAGTTTGTTTTGGAGAGCTGTTTCCAACTGCCAAAAAAACTCAAAACGAACTTAGTTTCGGCCTGATTTAGTTCAAAATCACATCATATCAGTTCATCCTTCGATTTCATTTGAAGTATACCGGGACCTTAAGTGAGTTAATGTGCTGACTCAAGTGATAAGTTAGTATGTGTCTGAACTTTCTACCGGTTTCTGAGGAATTAGACACCTGTCTCATTAGAGTCACTTGTCTCAGGTTTGTTGTGTGCTATTATTGAAGAGCAGAGTTTCCTGAGGCTGTTCTCTGTTTTAAGACGTATACGTTCCAAAGTGATTTATATCTCCATTCCAGATAAAGATTTAAAGTTAAATAGGCGAGATCTGGCCAACTGAAACATTTTTTCCCATTATAACTCATGCACACAGAAATCTACCTAGAAATACTTATTTGTGGCAAAATAACTGTACTTCTGTACAGTTAATAGAATGAACATAAAGATTGGATTATAATATTATATTATAATTAAAATAATGTAATACATGTTAAACCTTGAACTAGATGAAATAATTGTCATCACACATTTTAAAGATCCAATTTCTCTATTCAGTCATACAATTTGAACTTAATAACTAGTGTTACAATTGCTCCTGAGCTTACAGACATGATGAAATCTTGTCTGGCATGTACCAAAGTGACAGCATCTGTCTGAAATCTGTCCGAAAACCTAAAATAGATATTAGTGTGAATTCAAAGGCAACATTACAAATAAAAAATATATATATTTTTTATAATTTTTTTTTATGTTTGGAAAAGATGTAATGATCACACTGTTGTTTAATGTTGCATTTGTCAACTCGATGTCCTGCACACATACAGTCGTGGCCAAACGTTTTGAGAATTACATAAATATTGGAAATTGGAAAAGTTGCTGCTTAAGTTTTTATAATAGCAATTTGCATATACTCCAGATTGTTATGAAGAGTGATCAGATGAATTGCATAGTCCTTCTTTGCCATGAAAATGAACTTAATCCCAAAAAAACCTTTCCACTGCATTTCATTGCTGTCATTAAAGGACCTGCTGAGATCATTTCAGTAATCGTCTTGTTAACTCAGGTGAGAATGTTGACGAGCACAAGGCTGGAGAGGGTGATGCTTGAAATCATTGTTCTTCCATTGTTAACCATGGTGACCTGCAAAGAAACGCGTGCAGCATTATTGCGTTGCATAAAAATGGCTTCACAGGCAAGGATATTGTGGCTACTAAGATTGCACCTAAATCAACAATTTATAGGATCATCAAGAACTTCAAGGAAAGAAGTTCAATTCTTGTAAAGAAGGCTTCAGGGCGTCCAAGAAAGTCCAGCAAGCGCCAGGATCGTCTCCTAAAGAGGATTCAGCTGCGGGATCGGTGTGCCACCAGTGCAGAGCTTGCTCAGGAATGGCAGCAGGCAGGTGTGAGCGCATCTGCACGCACAGTGAGGCCAAGACTTCTGGAAGATGGCCTGGTGTCAAGAAGGGCAGCAAAGAAGCCACTTCTCTCCAAAAAAAAACATCAGGGACAGATTGATCTTCTGCAGAAAGTATAGTGAATGGACTGCTGAGGACTGGGGCAAAGTCATATTCTCCGATGAAACCCCTTTCCGATTGTTTGGGGCATCTGGAAAAAGGCTTGTCTGGAGAAGAAAAGGTGAGCGCTACCATCAGTCCTGTGTCATGCCAACAGTAAAGCACCCTGACACCATTCATGTGTGGGGTTGCTTCTCATCCAAGGGAGTGGGCTCACTCACAATTCACAATCACAAAAACACAGCCATGAATAAAGAATGGCACCAAAACACCCTCCAACAGCAACTTCTTCCAACAATCCAACAACAGTTTGGTGAAGAACAATGCATTTTCCAGCACGATGGAGAACCGTGCCATAAGGCAAAAGTGATAACTAAGTGACTCTGGGACCAGAATGTTGAAATTTTGGGTCCATGGCCTGGAAACTCCCCAGATCTTAATCCCATTGAGAACTTGTGGTCAATCCTCAAGAGGCGGGTGGACAAACAAAAACCCACTAATTCTGACAAACTCCAAGAAGTGATTATGAAAGAATGGGTTGCTATCAGTCAGGATTTGGCCCAGAAGTTGATTGAGAGCATGCCCAGTCGAATTGCAGAGGTCCTGAAAAAGAAGGGCCAACACTGCAAATACTGACTCTTTGCATAAATGTCATGTAATTGTCGATAAAAGCCTTTGAAACGTATGAAGTGCTTGTAATTATATTTCAGTACATCACAGAAACAACTGAAACAAAGATCTAAAAGCAGTTTAGCAGCAAACTTTTTGAAAACTAATATTTATGTAATTCTCAAAACTTTTGGCCACGACTGTACATAGATGTGGAGAATGTGCCTTATTTTTTTCTATCATCAGCTGCTGGGTGTGAACGGGTCAGTCCTGAAAGAAGCTCTTACTCACAAGAAAATTGTTGCCAAAGGAGAGGAGGTAATATCACAATATCTCTTTTTCTGTTCTGTCTTGCAACACACTTAATCTTAGATGAACAAACAGTTGTGTTTGTGTTTGTGTGTGTGTGTGTGTGTGTGTGTGTGTTTGATTTCAGATGATCAGTCCCTTAAGTTTAGAACAGGCTCTTTCTGCTCGGGACTCTTTGGCCAAAGCCATATATGGTCGTGCCTTTACCTGGCTTGTCCAGAAGTTAAACCTATCATTGGCCTTTAAGGTGTGTTTCTACTTTCTGTCGATAAGGACTGTGCCCTTGCTTTACTTACTAAGTGGCTTATTTGTCTGAATGTCATCACACATGGATGAACTGGAGCTTAGTGTGCTTTTTTTGGTTCTGATGTGCCCTCTAGTGGAGTTATTATAAAGATTATTATATTTTTGTGTTTTTACAGGATGAGGTCTACTATGCCAGTAAATGTTCTTCTATTATTGGTTTGCTGGACATAGATGGATTTGAGGTCTTTCAACACAACAGGTGCGTTTGACTCGCTCTCTCTCTCTCTCTCTCACTCTTTGACTGTCAAAACTTAGTTGAGGAAATAGTAAAAATAGAAATGGTTTATTTGCATCATTAAAACATCACATTAAAGAAAATATGAAAATAAAATTACATTAAGATATGAGAATGGAAGTATGGACTAATCTCTTTCTTTTTTCTGTCTGTAGTTTCGAGCAGTTCTGCATTAATTACTGCAATGAAAAGCTGCAGCAGCTGTTTATTGAGCTCACGCTGAAAAGTGAACAGGAGGAGTATGAGGCAGAGGGGGTTGTGGTGAGTGTGGGGGAGAAAAAGAAGACAAAAATCACTGTATAAGTTCACCTAAGTTGAAATTATATTTCTTAAGTGGTTTCATTAATAACAAACTTTTATTATTTAAAGGTATAGTTCCACTCAAAAATTAAAATGTTGTCATCATTGGTTGGACTCTTCCTTAAATTAAGTGCTGAGGAGAGCCCTCTATTATGGACAGCAAAACCTTATGTACTTGTTTTAGACTTATTTTTGTATATGTAAAAAAGATTCATTTATCTAATCAAAAGTGACAGTAAATACATTTCTACAAAAAAATAAATAAATAAAACAAATAAATAAAAATTAAGCAGCACAAATGTTTTCAACATTAATAATACTAAGATATGTTTCTTGAGCACCAAATGAGTATATTAGAATGATTTCTGAAGGATCATGTGACACTGAAGACTGGAGGAATGCTGCAAAAAAATCAGCTTTGCCATCACAGGAATAAATGCCATGTTAATATATAGTTAAAATACCTTTTTACTGTCCATTGCATTAGTTTAAATGATGTTCATATTTTCATAGTTTCTGCTTATAGTGTACATACACTTATTACATAATCCATCCATATAGTATGTTCATAGTACACCTATCTGTTATATCACGCTGATAGTATCTAACTGTCATGACTGCTCACATTTCTTTCTTTCATTTTTGTTGTTTTTTGTGTAAAACCTGCTTTGCTTGTGTTTTGACCAGTGGGAGAGAGTGGAATATTTCAACAACGAAATCATCTGTGACCTGGTGGAGGAGAAACATTAAGGCATCATTGCCATTCTGGTCTGTCTGTGTGTTTTCCTTCTAATTATGAGGATTTTATGTTCATCCAAACTGAACTGAAATGAACTAATCTAATGTTCGACTGTAATCTGGATGAGGAGTGTTTAAGACGAGGAGATGCCCGTGACATCACCTTCCTGGAGAAGTTGGGGGACACAGTGGGTGGTCATGGCCATTTTGTCACGTAGGACCACTGGCAGCATGACTGATGTTTAAGATATTACTGGGATGCTGTCTGGTATCTGACTTTATCTGTCCGTTTTATGTTCCAGTCATAAAATGGCCAATGGGAAGATCCGCAAGGCAATTGGATGAGAGGAATTTAGACTTGTACATTATGCTGGAGAGGTTAACTACAATGTCACTGGTGAGGAGAGAACATCCATTCATCCAACTGTCCACCCATAGATAATTGATTTGGTGCTGTGATTGAAGTTTTTATCCCTCTATTTTCAGGGTTTCTGGACAAAAATAATGACCTGCTGTACAGACACCTGAAGGAGGTACGGTGTGTTTACAGTGTGAGGGATGGCTGAAAAAATATATGTTTCTAAACCCACTGTGTCTCATTGCAGGTGCTGTGTCAGGCGGGGAATCACATTGTCAGTCAGTGTTTCCATGCAAATGAGTTGATGGACCAGAGAAGAACAGAGACGGTTAGGTTAAGATAAACACACACACACACACACACACACACACACACACACACACACACACACACACACACACACACACACACACAGAGACACATACTGTACATAAACATAAAAAGAAATGAAGTCTTGTTGTCTCTGCTCAGGCTGCCACACAGTTAAAGCTCAGTTTAGCTAAACTGATGGAGATTCTGATGTCAAAGGAACCATCGTATGTCCGCTGCATAAAACCCAATGATGCTAAACAGCCTGGTAAAAGCATATGTGTGATGTATTGATAGACCAATAAATTGCACACACCAACGAATGTGCTTGTATTTCCCTGTTTTGATGTAACTGACATTGTAGGTGCTGTTCTCCCTCCTTCCTCTTCCTCTGTTTCTTCAGGTGGATTTGATGAAGTTTTGGTCAGGCATCAGGTGAAGTATTTGGGTTTGATGGAGAATCTGAGAGTAAGGAGAGCTGGATTTGCATACAGACAAAACTTTGAGGTGTTCTTAGAGAGGTCAGTCTCTCAAACACACTGATTTTCATGCAATCAGTGTTTCTGCTAACAGAGAGCCATATTTCTTTACTTTTTGTTTCTTGCACAGGTATAAGTCTCTGTGTCCAGACACCTGGCCAAACTGGCGTGGGAAGCTCCCAGAGGGGGTCGCCACTCTGGTCAAACACCTCAACTACAAACCTGAAGAATACAAACTGGGCAGGCGAGGGGTAAAAAGAGTTATTAGTTATTATTAGATTATTAGAAAATATTTTTATGTTCTTCGGGGAGGTCTCTTATACTCACAAATGATGAACTTATTAATATTGTAAAATAGTATGACCATTCAAAATAACTATTTTCTATTTTAATATTTTAAAATGTATTCTTGTGGTGGTTAAGCTGAATTTTCAGCAGCCATTACATATTCCTTCAGAAATAATTTTATATGCTGACCTATGATCAGGAAAAATTTCTTATTATCATCAATGTTGAAAACATTTGTGCTGCTTAATATTTTTGGTGGAAAGAGTGATAAAATGTTTAATTGTTCCTTGATGAATAGAAAATTCAAAAGATCAGCATTCATTTGAAATATAAATATTTTATAACATCACAATGCCTCATTTTTGAACAATTTAATGCATCTGTTATTTTGTCCCTGAAAATGGTGACAAAAATCTAAAGGGGTTAGGAGATCCTCTTTTTCTGGCTCTAGGACGGCAGTGGAAGAGCTGGGATAATAGTGCTTGAATTTCAAAAATGAATCTTAGTTTACTTGCTGTTTAGGTCCAAAATCTTTATCCGCTTCCTAAGGACTCTGTTTGTAACTGAGGATGCACTTGAGGCCAAGAAACAAACCATCGGTAAGACTGTGATGATGAAATTGTTCCTTCACTGTAATACTTGTATAGCTGAGATAATTAGCTTTTGCTGAAAAAATATCCTTTGCTAAGGGTTTTTATGATATAATGAATAAATGTACAGTATTGGATTGTTTTTAAGCTGTCACTCTGCAGACATCTTGGCGGGGCTACAGGGAGCGTGCCAAGTACCAACGGATTCCGACATGCAGGTAACCTTGACAAATGGCCTAAACACAGAAAGACAGGCATAGCAAAGGAAGGCAACAGCCAGTCTGTTTGTCTCTTTCATCTTGCAGTAATTGTAATCCAGTCATGGTGGAGAGGAGTCAAAGGGCGAAGGAAAGCCATGCATCGTAGACAAGCAGCTGACACTATACGCAAGTATGAGAGTTTTTGTATCATGTAGGTGAATGAGCTACATTGATTGTGTCATTGATTTCTTCCTTCCTTAATACCACAGGTTCATCAAAGGCTTCATCCTGCACAATGAGCCTTGTTGCCCTGACAATAAGTACTTCCTGGACCATGTGAGATTCTCCTTCTTGATGAAGGTGAAACGAAATCTGCCAGTGTGCTTGACGAGAGCTGGCCAAGACCACCGCCCTCACTCACTGAGGTATGATAATAATATATGATAAAGGTATGATACTAGATTGAACCACTGAGCTTTGTTTGGTCAGATAAACTGGCAACTGAACAAATGTTTTGAGGATGTAGTTGTGGTTACACTAATGTTCGAAACAAATACTTTTACTATTCAGCATGCACAGATTAAATATATGTGACCCATGACCACAAAACCAGTCTTAAGTGTCAATTTTATGAAATGAATTTTGAAAATGAATTTATACATCGGACGATATTTGGCCGAGATACAACTATTTGAACATCTGGAATCTGAAGGTGCAAAAAAATCTAAATACTGAGAAAATCGCCTTTAAAGTTTTGATATATTTACGGTGGGAAATATACAAAAAATATCTTCATGGAATTTATTTTTTTACATCTTTACTTAATTTCGTAATGATTTTTTGCATAAAATAAAAATCTATAAGTTTGGCTATAGCTAAAAATAGACCCCAGCGACTTAAGACTGGTTTTGTGGTCCAGGGTCACATATGTACCTGAACTAAACAAAAAAAACATAATTTTTTCAATGTTGATAATAATATGGAATGTTTCTTGAGCACCAGATCAGGATATTAGAAAGATTTCTGAAGGATCATGTGACAATGAACACTGGAGTAATAGCTGCTGAAAATTCTGCACATTTTAAATATATATAAAAGATTGTATAAAAGACTTCTTTCAAAAACATTTTTAAAAATCCCCCCCAAAAAGCCCCTGGATAGTGATTGACTTTTGTACAATTTCCCCCGCAGGCATCTGAGCACCTTCACAGAATGTGCATTCGCAACCTGGTCAGTGACTACTGCAGGAGACTCCAGCCAGAGTGGAAGAAGCAGGTACTGCATCCATACAAGAGCAGACGTGCACATACACATACAGTACAGACCAAAAGTTTGGACACACCTTCTCATTCAAAGTAGCCACCTTTTGCTTTGATTACTGCTTTGCACACTCTTGGCATTCTCTTGATGAGCTTCAAGAGGTAGTCACCTGAAATGGTCTTCCAACAGTCTTGAAGGAGTTCCCCGAGAGATGCTTAGAACTTGTTGGCCCTTTTGCCTTCTGTCTGTGGTCCAGCTCACCCCTAAACCATCTCGATTGGGTTCAGGTCCGGTGACTGTGGAGGCCAGGTCATCTGGCGCAGCACCCCATCACTCTCCTTCCTGGTCAAATAGCCCTTGATGCCTTCAGTGTGACATAGTCATGAAAATAAAGAAAACTCTTTGAATGAGAAGGTGTGTCCAAACTTTTGGTCTGTACTGTACATACATGGAGAAACTGAACTCATTTCACACTATCTGTAGTTGGAACAGAAGGTTGCTGCCAGTGCTATCTTTGGGGGTCAGAAGGACTGCTATGCTGGAAGTCTTCCCAAACTCTTTGTAGACTCCAGGCTAGGTAACATTCTCACACACACATAAAACATGAAACACACACGTCTCTGTGTGGGAATGTGTTTTTATAAATTTGTATGAAAATAATGCTGAACGTTTGTATTCCATAAAAATGTACTATGCAGTGACCATTAAAAAGAAAGTGGAGTCACTTCTAAGGCCCACTGGGAATTCTTTGTTTGGTTTCAAGGTTCTAGTCTAGTGTTCATTAAAGTTCATTAAGTTGAAGTTTATTCATTCTGAATGTTACAGTATTTGAAATAAACTGATGTAGTCTACAATATAAATTCGCAACAACATTTTGAACTCTGAATGAAAAAAAATCACATGCTTCCTGCAGAACAAGCTGAATCTCAACACCTGAGGCTTGATCCTGTTGTTTCTACTGTAGAGGGCGCACAAAGTCTCCAGAAAAAAATATTATTCAATATTGACAGAAAAAAAAAAAAGTATAAATTGCTCCTGCAAAACCACCTTACCACAAAACAGTGGCCAGTATTTATCAGATGAAGGCAGGGAACCAATAGAATTAACATTAAAAATAAAATGAATCTAATACTTAATACTGTTAATGTTAGAGGGGTTGAGAATCTTATTGTATGTTCTTTTATTTTTCAGTATGGTGTAGCGGTCATCAAGTACAATCGCACACGTATGCGTCAGCTGCAGTTGACCGCTTCATCTGCTGTGCTGGTCCAGGAAGCAAAACTCAAACAACGTATCGACTACGGCACATTGCTGGGTAATGTTACTGTAATACAGCACTCTCCATTGTTGCCTAACAGTACTGTATGAATTGAAAACCAAGCTTATTAAAGTTTCATACTCCTGTTTTTCACTGTATCTAATTCTTGGGTAATCATACTCTTCCCTAGTACTCAACCCATAAATTAAATCCATTAATATCTCTCTGGGTAACACTTCACACAGTTCTATACAATCTTGGTTTGTTTCTTTTTATAGGGATCTCTGTTAGTTCCCTCAGTGACTGATTCTTTGTTTTGCATTTTCCCACCACTGACAGTAAGCAGAAGGTGAGAGACGCCCTCTTATGCTTTGTGATTGTCTTGGTTGTGTAGTTGGACCTCTGTTATTTCACTTTGACCTTCTGACCTTTAGGGTGACCTGGTGCTGCAATGCGATCATGTGATCGAGGCTGTCACCAAGCTGGCCATCATGGCAGACAAGATACACAATGTCAACATCAGCCAGGACAGGTTTATGTGTGTGTGTGTGTGCAAATCCAGACCTGTAATAGTGTCTGGGAGTGGTGGTGATGTTCTCTAGAAAAGCATGAGCACCGTCCCTGCATACTTCTTACTTCATTTCTCTGACAAGCTTGATGTGTTTAAAGTTGCATACGTTGTGTTTTTCAATCCAGGATCCCTTGAATAGCAAAATTCTGTCTACGTCACCAAGTCTTGTGCTCATTTTTTATACACTACCATTCAAAACGTTTTGCTTAGTAAGATTTTCTTTTTTTAAATATAAAAAAGTTAATTTATTTAGCAAGAATACATTAAATTGATGAGAAGTGACAGTAAAGAATTTATAATGTTACAAAGGATTTTTATATCAAATAAATACTTTTTACGTTCTATTAATCATAGAATCCTAAAAATGAAATCATGGTTTACCCAAAAATATTAAGTAGCACAACTGTTCTCAACATTGATGATAATAATAAATGTTTTTGGCCACTAAATCATCATATTAGAATGATTTCTGGAGGATCATGTGACACTGAGACTGTAGCAGTGGCTTTGCCATCATGTGTCTTTGAACAAATAAATGCAGCCTTGGTGAGCCTATAAGAGGCGTAAAAACATTGAAAAAATCATACCAGCCACAAACTTTTGAACAGAAGTGTGTATATTTTTTTTATCTTTGTGTTGTCATTGTTATTGTATTTAACTTCAGTTTAGTTCACATCAAGTGCATGTTTACAGTTTTTAATCTGATTATGATTTACTCTCCAGTATCAGGTTTGCCATAGCGAGGGGAAAGGAGGGAGTGATAGATTTCACCAGTGGTTCGGACCTGCGAGTTGTCAAGACCAAGAATGGACGCTTGTCTGTGGTGAGAATCACACATTTACTGAGAAATAAATACAGGGCTGAAGAATGCAGTGGTTTTGGTTAGAAGGGAAAAAAAACACCAAAGTTTATAAGAGTTTGCCTGAAAAAAAGAAGTAGGTAATGGGATTTAAAGAGGAGAGTTGAGAGGGGTTCAAATAAAATAGATGAGTTTGCTAATGTTGTTAGCAAATGCTGTTGTTTTATTGCAAGTAAACATAATAACCCTGGTCCCTCTTTTCCAGACCACCCCACGAATCTCATGAACAGCCAATGACAGCTCACCAGCAGAGGCCACATCATTTCACAGGACTGCTTTAGCCAATCACTACACAGAGCCAGACTACCCTTTTATGATTCATTTCAGTCTCACTCCAAAAGCACCTTAACAAGTGTATATTACTGAATACTGAATTTAGATTATGCTTTAATGAAGATTTTTAATTAAATGAGTTCATTTTGTATTTTCTCTCATCTGACCAATTTAATTAATCTTTGTTTTTTCAATTATTTTAATCATTCAAGCATTACTATGCAGAAATAATACAGAGTATTCAGAGTTCACCGTGCTTTACAAATAACACCAGTACTTATCAGTGCAATATTTTATAACTCAATTATTGTTGAATAATAATAAATAAATAAAAAAGATTAAATGCATTATGTTTAATGTGTTATTTTTTGTTTGGTTATTAAATCCCTAAGACTTCAGACAGATGCCAAAAAAATTTTTTTTTCAAATGTTTTGAAATGGAGATCAATCACAATGTCTTCATCAAGTGTTCAATATGAATTCACTTACTGTCACTGTCACATTAATACACATGCACTACAAGTGATTCTTAGTCATTTTATTCAGTACATATACAGAAGTACATATGCACTTATTTATGAACAATAAATATTGTAATACAAAAATTTGGCACATATTTCACATAAATAAAATAAATAATTTAATAAATAAGGCAAAGTGGAAAGTACAGGGGAATGACAACAAAAAGGGAATGTAAAATGAATCTCATTCTGATCTCTCATTCGCTGATTAGCAGTGGAGGAGGGAAGTGGGGTGTTTGGGGAATTTTGATCTTCTAGAATGGCTGACTACCCCTTTTTTGTTTCAGTTAAATTGTCCAATATAAACAAAAGAATTTGCTGTTTGTTAAGTGCTTACCCTTCAATCAGAGCCATATACATTCAAGTGATAATTTTATCAACTAAAAATACTTACTGCTTGGCAATCTCAAAACCTACAATAGCTGCCTGCTGATGTGCTCCCCCATGAGACTTATTCCATACATGGAAAATGCTCCAAATACTTAAATATTAAATACATAAATGCAGTTAAAAAAAAATCAAAATCTTCTCACATTAGGGAAAATATCACATTAGTGAAATATGTTCAGTTAGTTGTAAACAAACAGTAAATAAACTAGTAATTATTTTCATAAATAAAATAATTACTGAGCAAGGTAAACAGAAACTGTAACATGAAAATGTTTAAGGATATGAATGTTAGTGTATTCAATTATGTATTTCCTTGGTTTTGTTTTTTAATTCCTGTGTGACACTTTTTTTTTTCATGGGGCAAAACAGCTTTGTTGATTTGCTCATACATGTTTGTCAGTGTTTAGCTTGGAGCACAGCATAATCTCGTGCCAATCTGCTCAAGTACCGTTGCAGATCTCTCAGTATCACATACCCTCTCAGATGCTGGATCCAACGGGACGTCTCTGCTGTTGTTGTCTGCTGAGTATCCACAGATAGTTTGCTTCCCGTGAAAACAGAGGTTGCTGATGCCTGGGTGGGTTGTAGGAGGCTGACAGAGTGTGTGGAACTGCGAGGATTATTCATCTGAGTTGGGGTCTGGAGTACAGTGGTGCTCTCTGTGGAATGATGCATGCTGGGATTCGGACTGGAAGCTGAAGTTGAGTGTAGGGTATGGAGAGGTGGGGACTTTGTGGATGCAGTGATACTCAGACTGTTTAACTGCAAATAGACAGAGAGAAAGCATTAGTAATCTGCACGATTCAGCATAATGAATCATGTTGTTTTTGTTCCAAAAAGCAAGATTTTCTTGGTAACACACATAACTCTACTTATCACAGTTTATGTATATTTATAGAATTCATATTTGACGTGGCTGAAACCCTGGCTTTAGAATATTACATAATTATAGAAATATTCTAATAATAATATGATTATAATATTAGTAATATTCATATTAAATATTTTTATTTAGAAGTCTCAAAAAAAAAAATCCTAGAATAAAGAAGTGGATTTTATATATCCAACCAGTCAGAAAATGATCACACAGAGATCACAAGACAGAACAGACAAACATGACTAAACACTAGGCTACATTCCAAAGTCTTTAGTGTTGTTATTCTTAGATTTAAATATATCACAAATAGTTTCTATATACCCTAAAAAAAATCCCCTTGGGTTTTTTTAGTAGATATTCTGGCAAGAGCCCCCCTGTTTTGCAACTTAAAGGGGTCATGGTGTGTTGCTCGTGGGAATTGTGTCATCGTTTCACCAAATACCTACAGTTGACTGGGAAGTCATTACGTAGGCGATCAAACAAGTGTGCGCTTGTACCTGAGAGTTGACTTGTTTCATTAAGTCCCGCAGATCTATTTGCAGACTGAGAAAACTTTGGCACAGATTGAGCAGAGGCTTTCCTCGTTTGTCTCTTCTCTGCTCTCTCCTGTCTTTCGTCGCATCCCTCTCTCTCTCCAGCTGCTGTCGTTGAGCTTCCAGGTGAATCCAGAAGGTTTGGAGGTTGTGAGAGGCCAAACGCAAACGCTCATTGTCCTGACCATTACAAACGATATTAGAATATTCTATCAGAATGGAAACGAATATATTCTCACGCAGTAAAATATATAAAAGTAAAACTGAATACGTGCTAAAGATACGATGCGCACCTGCATGTGTAGCCAGGTCTGATAGCTCACAGTAACCGCTGGAAGTGTGCTCAACATCAGCTCTCTGTACTCAAAGAGCTCGTCGCCAAACAGCTGCTGTTTCTGTGAGAAAATAAAACAAATCCGCATTGTATCAACATTTAGATACAAACTGGATAATAGTGTAATGTTACAGAACAAATCACATTGTCGTTAATATGTTTCGGCTTCTACGCAAACAGTATCGAGTTCTCTTACGTAGCGAGACAGCACTTGTTGGACGCGTGCGCGAATAGTCCGAGTGAGGCGCAGTGAATTGGAGAAGGACAGCGCTCCCCTGTGGCCAAGAGGGGAGGAGGCGACTGTAGACACCATACAGATGATGGTGAGGATGCAAAGAGGAGTCAGACACCGCCGAAACATCTGGGAGAATAGAGAGTGAAGCTTTCCGATCATTCAAAGTAGTGGTACCTTCAATATTATGCAGATGGAATGATATATAATAAAACACCGTTTTCACAGTTTTATTCGCCAACGTGTTTATTAATGAGATTGCACGTCAGAGATCATCCTCATTAAAACTATTTCTAATAACTATCAGGATATTATGTGATGATATATCGTCTCTTACCTTAGTTTGAAAATCAGCTCTTGATTGCTCAGTCGCCAGGAGTGAATTGAGATGATGATGCACTGCAGATTACATCTTATACTCGCTCTAATCGTTTCGGTTTCGTTCTTTTTTTTTTTTGGGAATGCCAGTGGTTTAGTTCTTCTTTTTCAGTACGTCTATAGTTTCAAGAAGTAAAGTGTAGTCTTGAAAATTGTGCTTTACTTTCATGTTTTCATGTATTTGATACATAGGTCTGTCTTTTTGTTTCTTTTATATATTTTTTTTCCCAGAGATTTCAACTTCTGCTGTCCCCCAGAGAGCTGGCGCTTTCACTGATTTCACTGTAACTCATTTCCAATTGCTTAAACTGATGGTGTTACAACGAAATTACAAGTAAACTGACTAAACAAAATAATAAACACATGTAGAGACCCTGACAAAAATTGTGAAGAGACAAACGAGCTATCCTAAATTAGGATGTATAGATGCTTCTGATAGAATGTAAATAAGTTTTTGATATGCAAAACTAATTTCAAAGCATCAGTTAAAAGATATTCAATATTGCTTCTGTATATTTAAAACAAATGATACACTCTTAAAATAGTGTTGTTTATCTGACATCAGGGAGTGTTTTCAAATCCAATGCAGAAAAAAAAACTTAGCAGAAAATGTTAAACTAAAGTATAAACAAATGACAAAATGATAAAAGTATAATAAAGCATAAACTAATGTGTAAATTGTATTTGCATTACATCATTACAACCGGTGGAACATGGAAACTCACTCGACAGTCCCTTTGGGGAAGACCCTCCCACGCTCAAGTCTCTGTCTCTCTCTCTGACACTGTCTTACTCAACAGCTGCTTTCTACATGAAAATGACATTTCTGTTTTGCCCCATGACCAGCTGGGGCATACATTCATAAAAAGTACCTTCTTAAAGGAGACCACAATATCTGTCAATTCAAAACATCTGTATTAAAAACTCACAAAATTCATGTTTCACTTGCTCTAGAAATAATGCATTGCATCCCTATATCCCTTTTACATTTATTTGCAGTAGCACATCTTTCATCATGTTGGGGCCTCCATGGATTGGATTTGTTAGTCCAGAACATCCCATAGATGCACAGTTGGATAGAGATCTGGGTGATTTGTAGGCTAAGAAACACCTTGAACTCTTTGTCAAAGTTCCTTTTACCATTCCTGCACAATTTTGGCAGTGTGACAGGGTGCATTATTCTGCTGAGAGGCCACTGTCATCAGGGAATACCATTACCATGAAGGAGTGGACATGGTCTAGGTAGGAAGGTGGTATGTGTCAGAGTAACATCCACATGAATGCAATGATCTATAGTTACACAGCAGAATGCCCATGACCCTGGCACCAGTTTACTGGGTGTCTTCTTTGCACTACTTGTTGTAGGTACTAATCACTGCATTCCAGGAATGGGAAGACTTGCTGTTTTAAAGAGATCCTCTGACCCAGTTGTAAGGGCATCACTGTTCGGTCCTTGTCCTAGTCACTCAGGTCTTTTTGTATGCCCCTTTTTCCTGCTTCCAACACATGAAATTCAAGAACTGATTGTTCACTTACTGTCTAATATATCCCACTCCTTGAGAGGTGCGATTGTAACAATATAATCAATGTTATTCATGTCACCTGTCTGTGGTTTTCTTGTTGTGGTTGATATATTGATGAGCAAAATTTCCTTCTTTTATAATTTTCTGCATTTCCGGCTGCTTGTGGAAATCATAAGTGGTTTAATAATAATGTAAATAAATGTTTATTTATTCATTTATTTACAGTTCTCCAAAACATTTCTGACCTGCAAGTCAGAAAATGGCAGGCAATCATGGTAAGTGAAATTCAGTCTTGGCACATGGCTCACTATTTGTTTTGAGCAACAACTAAAATACATTGAACAATAGAAAACAACCGTTTTAAAAGAAAATCCTCTGGATTGTTCTCGTACATTCCCAGTGTTTATTGAATTTACTTTCTTTCAGTCTGTCTAACCTGGGGTATCCGAATACTACAAAACATTTTTTTCATGTCTCTCCTTTTGTGAGGGAATATCCATTCTAATGACACTCAGCAATTTCATTTGCTGTGAAGACATGAAGTTTAAGACATGCATCATGGTGTCACTGGATGTTGACTTAATCATATGACCATCATTTAACAGAAGATGCCACACATTCAGGCTAGCTGTTATGCAAAGTGACAAATATAGTTTACAGTGAGTAGAAATGATGAGGTTTATTTGGTGATGCAAAACCACAGTTGCACCACATGAGCATCTCACTTCACGTTTTTCTCGCCAGAAGTTTTGGCTTAAGCAACACTTCCTTTCTCCATTGCTCTCTCTCTCTCCCTCGTCACTCTCTCTCTCTCTCTCTCTCTCTCTCTCTCTCTCTCTCTCTCTCTCTTTCTCTCTCTCTCTCTCGTCTCTCTCTCTCGTCACTCTTTTCTAACACTCTTTCTCAAGTGATGTTAATTGTCATAGAGAAAAACTTTTCATTTAGGAAAATATATATAGATATATTCACATAATTAAAGAGGTAATTATAGAGAGCCAATGTACAGTATGCTACCTATTTAATTTAAAATACAACTCAGTATATTTGTTTTCATTCTATAATCAGCATAAATGTAAAATGAAAAGTGGAAAATATACTTAAAAATATAAAAGGTCACTTAAATGTACATTAAGAGCACCCTTTTAAGTAAAGATTTAAAAAATGCACAAGTTTTACTTTAAATATTTTGTCATGCTTTAAAGTAGTTATTTTGATGTGTTGACTAACATAAAGTACAAGTACTTGATTATAGTTTGAATTGTTATTACATTTAAAGTTAATATTATGTCTAATAAATTGCTTCATCATAACAAATGTGTTATTACATATATATTTAAAAACATGACATACCCATTTTAATGGAAATAATATGAAAGTATATTTTAAATGCTTGCCATTACTTTCAGCAATACACTTTAACCACACAGTTTTTCAAAGACAACAAAATTAAGAAATTACGTATAAAGATGTACTTAAGTAAAAAAAACACTCTTTAATTAAACTAACTGCATATGATATAAATTACATAGTAGTTTACTCTATACATATATTTTCATTTAATTGTAAATAGCATGGTGTTTGAAACCATTACATTCAATTTGTACACAATTGTGAAATTGTGTACAAATGATTCAGAGATAATTCAGAGAGCATCTTGATTATTTGAAATGCAGTTCATGTGGCAAATTAGAAATACTGCAGAATCAGAATCAGAAATATTTATTTCTCGTTTTACATCATAATGTTACTTTGATTCAAAAATTTAAAGAAGTCCAAAAAAAAAATCCAGATTGACTACATTTCAGATTTTTGAGTTCCAGATTGTTTATATGTTTTCAGACTTTTTGAAACCCAGTGTATAGAAGAAGTACTTGGTGATTTTCTTAGTTTGGCCATATGCTTCTTTTTCAAGTAAGTCTAGCAAATCCTGTCATGATTCTTCAACTGTAGGGGGCAAAAACAGAGAAGTAGGGCGAAAACCACATGGGTGGAGGCGGAGGATAGCGGTGATGTACAGTTTGTCATTTCTTGTTGTTCCGCGGTGACCCGTGGGAGGGGGTAGTTCTCATCTCACAGACACCCACACAGATATGACTGGGGATCACGATGTCTACGGACATTTATGACTGAGATGATTATGTATGAATACATCATTTAGAAGATTTATAATATATTCACACATAAACTATTTCAAGTGTATTTAATGCAGGCAAAACCATGCATTTGCATAGCATGTTATGATTTAAACAATGAATGTCATAAATACACTTTTGATATCAACTTCCCTCCTGATATTGTTCCAGTAGTTCTTCCTCTTTTCTTTTTCCAGCAGTGTCTCGATTTCCGTTTGCTGTCATTCTTAGTCCTGACTCATCCAATACTGTATATGAGTTTTCCTTGTGACACACCACTTTTTTTTACATTTCTCAGCTAAAACTTATGATCTCACTTCTCTCTCTCTCTCTCTCGATTTCTTTCTCCCCTTTTTTCTTTCTCAACTTCTCTTTTTCCTTATCCTCATTTCTCCGGATGTTTAAACTGCATTTTTTTTGTTAAGCTAGGTTATTATCATGACATGCACTCAAGGTGCGTGTCATGCACTCATGACATTTGGTTTGATATTGACATATTAATACGCAGTTGATGCAGATTTGTCAGCTGTACATCCATGATGTGAATCGTCTGCTGGATCGTGACTGATTTTATTTGAGTATAGTGAATTCATTGTCATATTCAAGAAACCAGTTTGAGATGATTTGAGCTTTGCAACATGGTGCATTACCCTGCTGGAAGTAGTCATCATAAAATGATGTGTTCATAAGTTGTGTGTTCAGAGATGCCCTCCTGCATACCTCTGTTATAACGAGTGGTTATTTAAGTTACTGTTGCCATTCTATCAGCTCAAAGTCTAGCCATTCTCCTTTGACCTTTGGCATCAACAAGGCATTTCCCCCCACAGAACTGCCACTTATTTTCTCTCTTTTGGACCATTCTCTGTAAACCCTAGAGCTGGCTGTGCTTGAAAATCCAAGTAGATCAGCAGTTTCTGAAATATTCAGACTGGCCAGTCTGGCACCAACAACTATGCCACATTCAAAGTCAATTAAACCCCCTTTCTTCCTCATTTTGATGCTCGGTTTGAACTTCACATTGTCTATTTTCAAGATGTTTGATCTTGACAATGTCTACATGCCTAAATGCATTGTGTTTCTGCCATGTCATTGTCTGATTAGATATTTGTGATGAACAGGTGTACCTAATAAAGTGACAAATGAGTGTAGCATTCTCAGCTGCAAATATTTATAAGACAATGCAGATCCTTAACCAAATAACAGTATGGCATTAGGTTTTATTGACAAATAGTCTAGAAAAAATAACAAGACTTGATTCTGGGTAATTCCTGATCCAATGCTGGAATCCTAAAAGTGAGCCTAGACCACAAACTTAAGTCTGCTTAGAAGAAAACTGCCAAACTATGAGATGTTGGTAAGCACCTTCAGGCCCATTAGAGCAAAGTTCACTGAAAGTAACTTCCAGTGTGCGCACATTTACAACTCAATCGGGAGAAAGGGGCTGTTACTTTCAAATGATCCACAAGATGGCAATGGTAACCTAAAGCTGTCACTGATTGTAGAATCTAAGAAGGCTTTTTCTTTTGTAAATTCTTTTGGGAAGGTACTGCATGGGCCAGCAGACCTCTTGCTAGAGCTTTTAAATGAATTCAGTGTACATAAAAATATCCAAATACTGTATATTCATATTAAAAATGCAAACCAGAAACAAACTCATCTTTAAACATCAAAATAAGAAAAATAATACTGAATTGAAATAGTAAACTGAAATAGTGATTAATAACCACATGAAAGGAAGTTGAAGTTGAAAATAAAACAAAGATTATTGGAGTATTGGAAAATGCTTTTTCACTTTCGGCCTACTTCAAAATTTCATTTTAATTCAATGTGTTACTTGCTGTTTCTTTTACAGTTTCTGTATTGTTTGTGAAATTTACTAGCAATTACTAAGTGAAACTTGTTTCTACACCAAATGTTTTTTTTTTGTATGCCTCAAATGCTTCCAATGACAAGTTGTGTGCAGTTAATTAAAAAGAGAAAGAAAAAAAGATCATTTTAAAACATTGTTCTGTTTCTATGAATAAACTGATATTATAATAATGAAAAAAAATATATGTTTGGAAAATGTTCTAAGCAAAGACTATAGTAAATCTGTTTCTGTCATTTAGATTTGCACTTAAAATGTGATTTTGATGAGATTTTTTTTTTCTTACATGTTTTCCTTCTGGTTAATGTTCCCTTTTACCTAGAAAACAAGACTGACATCAAGCAGGGAAAGCAAATAACTAAATTTCACCAGTCAGAAGCATCCCGCATTGTCCCCAGCAGATATAGAGCTCACAAAGGTGACTGCAGTTCAACATCTGGGCTCTGATAGTCACTACATCAACCACACATAGACGGTCACCTCATCTTTTGGTATTCATTTTACATATTATTTATTAATCTTAAATTCATAATGAAAAGCTTCTTTTGCTAAGGCTTTATTTTTTAAGTGAGCCAGTTTGAAATACATGTATGCTCTACATAGTTTACAGTTTGTACCAAACACCAGCACAGGAATCTGAATTACTCTGACCTTTACATTCTGAGAAAGCAAGTGTTTGCCAAATGTGTTTTTTTTAAAGATCCAGATTTCGCAACAAGCATCAGCTAAACACGCACTGCTTTTCTTTAAAACTGATCTAAGAGCAATTTCCAACACTAGGATCTTTACCATCCAAACGTAAATGTCAGAACCAATTCCTGACAATCCCTGGCATAAAACAGCAATAGTGAAAGTGGCCTAACAACATTTAGGGGGATTTCTTGTGTCCTCTTTACAAGAAAACAGAATCAATAAATTATAGTCGAAATTCTTGATATGCAGTTGAGTTTCTAGATATGCAGTTGGGTTTGTGCATGTCTCAGGTGTAAATAATCAACAATAGCTGCATGCAAATGAGAAGTTTGTCTTCATCTTGTCCGATTTCTAATGGTACAAAAATATGTAAAATCACAAGGGCGACAAAACAACTGACCAGAGGATTGGGGTAAATTTTTAAAATGTACAAATCAGATGCAACTGCTTCTAAGTATTGCAAGTGCAGTCCTCTGTTAGTAGAACAGAATGACGAGGAAACAGAGAACGTACCAGATGGCTTTTTGTTTTCACACCTGTATAACCGACTTTTTTTCTTTTTCCCTTGATTGAGAAGTTTAGTCGGGGCATCCTCAGTGTAATCCTCACCTTACATGAACCAAAATCATGCGATACGACACCAACTGTCTCTGGACCAGTATGGAGCCAGTACCGCTGAGTGCCGATCAGAGGCCGGACGGGGGGGGTTGTTTGTATAAATTCATTTTTTTTTGACCTTGTTTCTCTTGTGAATGGTCATTTGTGCCAATTCTGTCCAGCTTTCAGAATGTGATTTTGAAACATCTTTTGTTTGTTCCATTGCTGGATGTCCAGAGATGGAAGGGAGGGGGCATTTATATGGGGTGCAGGGGTTATATATAAAAAGAGCAGTCTGAATGATTGTGCATGTGTCTGGACCTGAATAAAGTTAGAGAGCAATGATGCATACAGTCAAGCTGCTCTGTGTGGTTTTCTCGTGCCTTTGTGCTGTTGCCTGGGCTTCATCTGATCGCCAGCCATGTCGTAAGAGCTCTATATTTTTCTCTAATGTTACTTATATTACAATCATATTTTGGAATCAGAATATTCTCAGAAGCTGCAGCAGATGTGAAGAAATTATACTTTTAATATTTCTCTTACAGATTCACCACCATTGACCAGTGGAACAATGAAAGTGGTGAGTGTACAAAATTTCAAAAAGATGTTTAATATTTGTATCAGGTTGCGAGTGTACGATCTGGCTCTTTTTGTTTAATACAAACACTAATTTACAGGCATCTACAGTGAACATATTCCCTTGAAAATGCATTTTTAATTTGTTTAATTAGCCTGTGTGATAAAATATTTGTAAAATAAGGCAGTGTGGTGGAGCACATATGTTTACCCTAAGAAATTCTATTTGCATTTAAAACCTTTCGTTACCGTAAACCTATTGCAAGCTTCAGAACTATTAAAAGCTAAATAAAAAGTTTTTTTATTGAACATTTATACTGTTCTCTTTTATGTCACATGCAGGTTTCAACGGGGGGTCATGACCTTGCATCTGGAGAGTTCAGTTATGACTCCAAAGCGAATAAATTTCGTTTTGTGGAGGACGCTGCTCATGCAAACAAAACTTCTCATACGGATGTGCTCGTACATTTTGAAGAGGTAGGCCTAATCAGCAAATCTGTCTCTCTATTCCTCTTCTTCTTTCAGCTTGTGATTCACAAGTTTTTGATTTTGTAGCTTTTTTTCAGCAGAATATATTCAAGCACTTTATTTCCACACAGGGTATACTTTATGAGATAGACAGTAAAAACGAAAGTTGCAAGAAGGAGACTCTGCAGTTTCGTAAGCACCTGATGGAGATTCCACCCGATGCCACTCACGAGTCTGAGATTTACATGGGCAGCCCCGCCATCACAGAACAGGGACTCAGAGTTCGTGTGTGGAGTGGAAAGTTGCCTGAACTTCACGGTCAGTACCTGTTTTATTTGTTTGATTATTATTATTATTTTTTTTTTTTTCAAAATAATGCTTTTTATTGTGTATCAAAATATCATATTTATTTTTTGGTGGATTCCAATTTCCTTTTCAGCTCACTACTCTCTGTCAACCACTTCCTGTGGCTGTTTGCCGGTCTCTGGCTCCTACTATGGTGATAAGAAGGACCTTCTCTTCAGGTATAGCAGAAAATAAATTCAAGTTTCTCTAAAAATGTTGAAGATGTCTACATTTTATTGTATCCTTCAGTTTTGCATATCAGTCATTAAACAGCTATTTTCGGCTTCAGTTTTTTCGGGGTTGAAACAGAAGTTGATGACCTGCAAGTGTTTGTACCCCCGGCCTACTGTGAGGGGGTGGCATTTGAGGAGGCCCCAGATGACCACAGCTTCTTTGACCTGTTCCACGATTGAAAAGAACATAAGATGATATACAAAAGGTCAAAGATGGCTGCATACAATAATAAAAAGAGCAATTAAATAAAAACTATTCCCTGTATCCATATTTCTTTCTTCAGAAATTGTCTGCAGTTTCTTTCTTACTATCTTTTGCAACTTGTTTCTTCACTGAAGTCAATAAAGCTGAGCTTTCACTGAAATCCATTTTTGATGTTTGTTTGAAAAAAAAAAATCACAAATCCGTGTGGACAACAGAGGTGCTAAGAAAATCAGCAATTCTACAGTAAAACTTAATGATCATTGAACAGAAAGTAAAAAGTCACAAAAAATTCTTATTTCCAGGAAAAGATAACTAAATAAATCTTTAAAAAAGAGTTTTATGTTGAATACTGGGACAATATTTTCATACCATGTTATTGACCAGTTAGTTCATGCTACTAAAATGATAAACACAGGAGGACTGGATAAATTATAAATGCACAATGATGAATGGAAAATGAACTGCATTTCTTTAATTACTGGTTGTTTAGTGCTACAATAGCTTTTGTTTGTTTGTTTCAATAAGAAATACTCACTTATACATAAGCGATGTAAATGGGATGGCAGGGTCATTGTCACAGACAGAAAGAAATAGAGTAAAGGGAAGCTTGTGAAAGTTGCATGGAGCCTCCATCTGACATTTCTTCACTGTTTGAGGTTTAGCTAACCAGCACTTCTGTCTCTCTGCAAAGTTAGGGAAATTTCCCAACTTCAGTGGTTAGCGACACGGATAATTAATTTTTTCCACTTCTTATTTTTGTGTTCTTTAGTGTAGTGTGATGGAGAAAGAAAGAAAGAAAGAAAGAGAGAAAGAAAGAAAGAAAGAAAGAAAGAAAGAAAGAAAGAAAGAAAGAATGTCCGTGTCATATGGTTACTTTAAGAGAATCCCACAGGAAGTAGTAGCTATGGAGAGTATTGCGATGAAAAAACCCATTGTTTTCTTTCTGCTGTCAGTCCAGGAGCGCACATGAAACTATATTATTATTAAACAACATTATTATCATTATTACTCTGTTAGTTTACTACTAGCCTAGAAGTTAGGTTTAGGGTTAGGCATATGCCTCTCACTTTATTGCTGTCTTTATTTGATAACAGACTTGTCATAAGTCTTTTTTCTTTGTCTCATAAAATCACACAATCACAGTAGGCCTATAGCCTAAATTTAATGGAGGCTATGCACGTCAAGCTTAAAACGTTTTAATACGTTTTAATAAAAAAGATGTGGACGACTGTATCAATCTGACTTAAGACTGAATTAAGGTTTCTACAATTCCCTCTGATGATGATGTTGTTGTTATTGGTTGCACGAAACCCTGCCCACCGGAACTAGAGGTGCACTTGACACATACTGTACATTTAATCGCAACAATGGCAATAGCACGCGTTGCTACCGAATATGTGTTTTCTGATTTTTTGTTGAAAGAGCCGAGTGATTCTAAGTATAAAGGCGTGCGGCTGGAACTGGCAACAGACAAACTGGTCTGTTTTATCGCGGTTGGGCTTCCTTTGTTATTCATCTCACTCGCCTTTGCACAAGAAGTCTCTGTGGGTCAGTAAAAGCATTTTATCACCGCTACAAAAAATTTGCGGGAAAAAAGTCAACAGTGTTTACTCTGAAACGTCTGATAGAGATGAGAGGCTTAAAACTGTGGTTTCATGTTCATACTGATAAACATGAGGCGCATCTCTTGGTAATCTTTTTGGCTACCAATTGTTGAAAGACACTCGCTAAACCGACATTTACTCCATTGTATTTGTAGAGTGTTTTGTAATATTTCGTTACAGCTGGAAGGGAGTGTTTTAAAACAACTTATTACTTGGACAAAGACCAGCGTCGGTTTCTAGGCTAATCGGTTTTGCGTTTAAATCCTGAATGGGCGCGTCACTGCTGAGGAGGACGCGCCAGGAGCGATGTGCGCGTTCACAAAACAAAACAAAACATAATGAGGCACATGCAGCAGTTTATAAGCATGCGAAGTTGCGAACTGTTATTTTGCAGGATAAATGCACTTATTTTGTAGTTTTAAATAATTATTGCGGCCAGTCGTTTGCCTCAAGCATTGTAACCATTATATCTTTCGTTTATTTTTATTTCAGCCAATATAGTTGAGGGCGTCTTATCGGTGTTGGTATAGGCCTAATGAGTCGAAGCCTGGTCGAAGGCAGAAATAACACACTTTTTCAGTCATATCTAAACCAGAGTGTTGTGCTTGGCAAAGTTCTGTCATCCTGAGACAGGAGTGTAGCCTAATTGTCTCACAAAATTTCAAACAGGAAGTGAAAAAAAGCCCAATGTTCTTTTCTACTTGATTGTATGAGTTCGGAAATCTGTTAGGTTCTCTAGGTTGTTGGTTAAAAGTTGCAACACTATCTATTAGCCATACAAGATGAATGTAATCGTGGTAATGGGGTCTATTAGTTTTTAATAAATAATATTTTAATAAATGTTAACTGTTTTAATTCATATTAAAATTCTTTTATACATTTTATTATAATATTAGAATTATTAATTTAAGATGTGCTCTTATTTGGCATTAAATGGATTTATATAATTTATATTTCAAGTGCTGCAATTACCATAATGAGAATGATTGTAACACTCTGATTTGTTAGTTTACTCAAAAAAAAAAAAAATTTACTCACTCTCATTTAATTCCAAATCTGACTTTAATTTATCTGCAGAATTGTTATTTTCATACAACAGAGCTCCAATATTCTTCAGTTAATCTTCTTTTGTGCTACTTTCAGCAATACTTCACAGACATCAAGAAACAGTAGGTAGATTAGTAGTCTGTAAATTATGAAGGAAGCAATTGTCTTCCCACTTGTTCCTCTAGTTTTGATGAATTTAAGATGAGTGTTTATAAAAGAAGTTTATAAAATAGACATAATTAACACAAAGAACACCATAATGCACTTACCTTAATATCACATCGCAGGAATATCGATTGCTCATAACACAGATGCAAAAACACTTTGTATTTTTGTATTAAGTATCATAGTTGAGCATTTTTGGGATGATATTAATATAATTTCCATTACCTAGCTCTTTTTATGTTTTAATGTAAGAAAATTACAAGTTCTTGTGTAATGTCCACTCTCTTAGGTTCTCAGATCACATGTTTTCCCCCAACTAATTTCACATTGAGGCAGGCTGCATATGTGGACTCCTTCTGCTGGGCTGCAGTAGAGCATCACCCAACAGAAAATGGGGCAGATAGCACCCCTCTTTATCTACACAAGGTAGCATATAGTGAACAACGATATATCAAAATATGTTCTTTGTTGCTTTGTTATTGTCTTATTCTCTGTCTCTTTACCTGCAGTTCTTTCCTTATATCCTTCTGCTGGTCGCCATCCTCATGTACATTCCTGCTCTCTTCTGGCGCTTCACGGCTGCCCCTTCCCTATCCTCTGACCTCAGTTTTATCATGGAGGAACTCGACCGTTGCTACAACCGTGCCATCCGCCTCGCCAAGAGCCTCACATCCAAACAAGACAAGGACATTGCAGAAGACCCACACAGGTGAAGTGCACTGAACATTTTCACAAATCTAGCTATGATGGCAAACCTGAAGTTTAAAATCGTGAGAAATACAATGTTCGATTATCATAGGGTGCTTCTAAAACTGCTTCTAAAAGTCATTATCAACACTGTACATTAAAAAAACAAAAGCTTTAATTGATTCAGAACATTTAAATATTCCAAAAAGTCGGTTTGCTTCCAGATCAACTTTGTTCCAGACTGAGACTCAAAAAATCTGTATCAGTAAATATATTTGTAAAGTTTTTATAGAAGTCTCTTACCCTTATGAAAAATGAGTTTATTCAAGTGTGCTATTAGTATACTTCTTTTAACTAAACATGGGAAAGTATACTTTCAGTCTACTTTTTATGTACTTCTCAGAAATGTGCTTTAAGGACTTCTCAAAAATATAAATAAAATTGCATTTAAGTATACTAGACTTATACTTAGAAAAAGTTTAAATATATTTGAGCTATAGCTACTTGCTCCTGGGAATCCTTGTTTTCATTGTTATAAGGCAGGGGGCGCTATTACACATCTTCTGTACAGAAACAATTCAGTCTTTTTTCAGCTTTTTGTTCAAACTGTTGTTTATTTATTTTTATTTAAAAAACTTGACCACATTCAAGTGTTTACAAAAAAGAATGCTAAAATAATATGCTTTTGTTTACAAGCAGTTACCATGTTCTTTCTTTTGATGTATGTATGTATGTTCAGATAGCCTATTCATGTAACAAAGTATATTAATACCTAAATAGGGACACAGTAGTATTCGTAAAGTATGATGTAAAGTTCACTTAAAGTAAGAGTGGAGAGTTCAAAAGAACTACATTCATTTGAAATATAAATCTATGGTAACATTAAAAAAATGCTTTTACTGACACTTTTAATCAATTTAAATCATCATTGCTGAATCAAATCATTTTCCAGTTTGAATGCTTGTGAACAACTAACTTCTTTGCTATTTAAGCTTCCTTTCCATTTCCTTTCCTTCCTCACTCATAACACAAGTATTGAAATATCCTTAATATTCCTGATTCTGCTGATCTTAACCTTAATCTTAAACCCCCTATTCTCTCTCTTTCTCTCTCTCTCAGTGGTCTTGAAATGACTGAAGCTTGTTTTAAGTACCCTCTTGTAGAGCAGTATTTAAAGACAAAGCGTTCATCGTGGGCTTTGGCTGCAAAGTATCTGCTTTGTCGGGTTTTAACATTCCTCACTTTACTGCTGGCCTGCTTTTATCTGACCTACTACATCTTTTGGGTTTCACCTAGTGATCAATTCTCCTGTAACCTGCGCAGAGGTGTGTGCCAGATAGTGTTTCATAGTGTGATAGTGTTTGATAGACTTAAGAATTGAATATTAACATGTGGTAATGTTTTTTTTTTCTGAACTGTGTTTGTGTTTTTCTCCAGGTATATTAGTAAATGAGAGTGCGGTGCCAGATGCAGTTCAATGTAAGCTGGTGGCAGTGGGTGTTTTCCGCCTGCTAAGTTGCATGAATCTGGTGGTGTATTTACTTTTAGTACCAGCTGTGGTTTACACTGCCTTCCAACCTGCATGCCAGCACCAGCGTGCTCAGTTCCTCCGTCCATACCACCTACTGCCTGCGTTCGGTCACGTGCTGGATTTGCAGCCTACCACTCGCCGTTATGATGACCTCAGCATCTACCTGCTGTTCTTGGAGGAAAACCTGAGTGAGCTTAAGAGCTACAAATGTTTACAGGTTTGTGCATGTGTGCAGTTGAATTTTATGCATCTGTTTTATATTTTTGTCAGGGTGTCGAGTTCTTAATACATTGTTGTATCTGGTGAAAATGCACTAGTATCCCATTCCCAGAACTGAAAGCTGGTGTCAGTGAGCGAAGACTAATACATTTGTTTGTGGTTTGTGTACGAAGGTGTTGGAGCTGCTGTCAGAGGGAGGGGAAGCAGCATTTGACACCATGTGTCTCCTCAGGACACTAGGACAAGTGAGGACTGACATGGTGGACAGAAAACAAGCTCAAACTGTAAAGGGTAATGCAGAGAAAGAAATCTCTGAAATAAAGGGTAAGTGTAACATCAGTAAAGTGAAAATAAGACACACAATATTCTTAAAGGATAAGTTCACTTTCAAATTAAAATTCCCTGATAATTTACTCACCCCCATGTCATCCAAGATGGTTACGGCTTTCTTTCTTCAGTCGAAAAGAAATTAAGTTTTTTTGATTAAATCATTCCAGGATTATTCTCCTTATATTGGACTTCAACGGCTACCAAATGGTTGAAGGTAAAGATTACAGTTTCAGTGCAGCTTCAAAGGGCTCTACACGATCCCAGACAAGGAATAAGGGTCTTATCTAGCAAAACGATTGGTGGGTTTAAAAAAATAAAAAATGTATATGCGTTATAAACAAAAATGCTCAACAATGCACTGTGATGCGCATCAATCACTTCACGTAATGCGAATCATGTTGAAAAGGTCACGCGTGACGTAGGTGGAGGTACCGAGTCAGTGTTTACAACTCGAACATGCAACGACTAAGTCAAACGGTCTACAAAAAAGTTAGCTCCTTTTTTTGTAAATGGTGTAAATTATCAGGAAATTTTTATTTGAAAGTGAACTAATCCTTTAAGTCACAGTTACTTGCATTTCCTTCAGAATTAATTTGCCCTTTTTTGGTATAATTTACTGCTAATATTATGTTGGCTTATTAAAAGTGTAAAATAAATCTGTCATATTTGTGAATCCAATGAAATACAGCTTTGAAAAAAATATTTTTAAGTCCAAATGTGGATTTTATGTTTCTTATATGAAGATAATGAACACACTAATGTCATGTTCTTTTTGTCGGGAGGTAGAAAAAAAAGCATGCAGGGAAGACATCTGTCTTGTTGAATCAACTGTTGCTATATCAACTTGTATGAATGTGTTTTATCTCTAGATGCCACTTCTGTTCTGCTGGATGATGGAGTACAGATGGAAAAAAGTTGCAGCTGTGTGAAAGACGTAAGACACAGGGTGGTCTAACATATAACAAAGTCAAATCAAATGACAAACAATTAGTTTACATGTTTTTTTGAATATAAAGGAAATGTAAGATTACATAATGCTTGAATATAACACTTTACTAATTTACTAACTGCAGAACTGAGCTTTTTATGCCTTTATATTTTTTAATAACTTTAAGTTATTCATGAGGTTGATGAATGTTAAGTCCCTATTGTATGCATTATGAAAACAATGATACAAAATATGTTCTGGGGCGACCTTTGTGGGTACAGTGATGTTGCAACAATGAATCTAAATAATAATTAATATGCTAATGTTAGAATACTAACAACTAACTTCTGCCAATGTTGTTTCTTGGTAACAAACCATTTAAGCAATTCCTCTTAACATACTAATAATTTCAATAATTATAGAATGATTGCATGGTGAGTAATGTGAACAAAAAGTCATAAAAATGTTCATTATAAACCATCCATTGCTAATCTTATATGCACCATGTACTTGCAAAATGAAGAAATTGGGGTGCAGAAAAGATGGTGTTTCCCTGAGGCAACATCATAGTTAAGACAGAAAAGATATGTTCATTGTAATCTCTAAATGATTGGAAATTATTTTTGGTGTGCAAACCAAGGATTAATTAGGTTCTATTTCTAGAGGTAGTGATGCACTGCCTATGCAAAAGCAATAATCAAACATACAAACTATAATGTATGATATGTATAATTATATTTCTTTGTTTTTATGTTAAATATTTAGCAGTTTTATATTTATTTGATACAGATTTACAGTATTGTGTCAGAGATTATTATTTTGTAGCTCTAATTGTAATGTTTTTGTTTTATGTTTTCTAACCTTAAAGGGGGTCATCGGGTGCCCATTATTATATGGATGCCCGTTAGTTTATATGATTTTTTAAGAGTCTTAATTAAAAGTCTATAACATACTTTGGCTGAAATTTCTCAAAAGTAGTGTAGAAAACACCCTTTTTACCCGGTCAAAATCAGCTCTGTTTTCAGCACGCAGTTCTAGTCCATGTTGCTTTAAATGCTAATGAGCTCTGCTGACCCCGCCCCTCTCTTCTGTGAAAAACAGTTATACTCACTTCTTCTGGAGATGAAGCTGGATCACGAATGATTCACCTGAACATAAATGCAGATAGGCAGATCAGGGATCGGTGCATCCCTTTCAAAATGAAAGTAATGTTAATCCTCTGGATCTTCAGCGGCTCAGATGTCGGGAGTAAATAAGGACTGTTATGTTCATTATTACATCCAGCAACACAACATCTCAATCGCTTAATCTGAGACATTCTTGTCTTCCCCTGCACCTGAGTCGACACAATGGTGGACAGCTCTCCACTCACTCAGGGCTGGTCTTGAAGTAAGATGGCCCTGTCAATCAATTATTGTGGGAGGGGCCAGTGCAGAACCACCTCATTCTTACAGGAATCTCAGAAAAACCTGATTTGAGAAAGGGGATTTTAAAATAGGGATTTAAAAAAAACACTGGGTGGATTTTTTTTTATCATTATAGGGTGGATCTGTGAAGACACTTCCAACACACATTTATGTTCAGACAACAACAAAAGTGAATTTTGCATCCGATGACCCCTTTAAATCCTTCAAAGGTGTTAAATGGCATGTCTTCAGAGGTGATCTCTTTAAACATGGTGCTTGTAACCCTAATAAAAGATTTTAATGGACTGCATTCAGGGATGTAGAATACAGGCTTGTAATGTAATAAAAGCACTCCATTTCCCCCATACATCTGTATTTTTCTTTGTTATCATGGATTTATATACTATATATTTATATGCCAAAAGTCATGAAGTTAAGCACTAATGTTCAGATATACAGTACTGTGCAAAAGTCATAGGCCACATTATTTTTGCCATTAGATGTAATAATAAAATGAGATTTTTGTTTGCACAAGGAGTCTGACAGCAGCCATTGCTCCACACAGAGATCTGATCTCACCATAATCAGTCTTTCTGGAATAACTTGAAGAAAAAGAACAAACTGTGGCAATGTCTCCAAAATGCTTCAAGAAACCTGCATAGCTTCAGTACTCTGCAAAGTTTTAGACATTTGTGTAAAAATGCTGTAAAGTGAGGATGCCGTCAAAAATAATGCCATAAATAGATTTTATTAATAAACATCTATTAACTAAATAAAATCAACATTTGGTGTGATCACATTATGCGTTAAAAAAAACTTTTGTCCTAGTTGCATTTGTGCAGTGTTTTTTAGGTAGCTTTGCAGGTAGGTTTCCTGAAATGTCTCGGAGACAATGCCACAGTTCTTCTGGATTGAGTCTGTCTCAGTTTGTTCTGTTTCTTCAAGTTATTCCAGACAGACTGATGATGGTGAGGTCAGATCTCTGTGTGGAGCACTGGCTGCTTTCAGACTCCTTGTGCAAACAAAATCTCACTGGATTATTACAAATAATAGCAAAAATAATGTTATGTGAACTGATATTTCCTATTGACACACTACAGCAAAAGATAGAAATAACTGACTTAAAACCATTTTTTGTTGGCGAAAATACTAGTGGCCTACGGCTTTTGCACAGCACTGTATTTCAGTAAACCAGCTTTACATTCTCATTACTGCTAAATATCAAATATTGTTGCATTTTTATTGCTAAGCTCCAGAAAATAAGTAATGAGGTTCTTTGACAGTTAGAGACTTGAAAAACAAAGACACAGGATTAAAGAAGAGCAAGGCAAAAAGTTCTTCTTCCGGCTAATAAGGTTCTTAATAGAGCTGTTGCTACATGTACCAAGAACCATTAAAGAACTGCTTTTTTTTAGATTGGAGTATAGAGGGTAGAACAATATGAATGTGTGTGGTAATTTACCATAAAATCTTTCAAAACATGGCCATTACATACATCATAAATAATCACACAAATCTTCATTGCTAGAAAATGTCACAGAGAGGACGTCACAAACATTACTAATGTTTAATGAGACATCTAATCCCATTTTCTGAAGAGTGAGATGGAGACACTGTTGTTTGTCTCACAAGCTTTACAAAAAAGCTACCAGCTGTCACCTTCAAACAGATCCACGATCAGGTCATTCTGTATAAACTTCTATCCTCAACAGTTATTAACAATTAACCAAAACCCACTTGAGATTGTCAGCACAGACTACTAGACCTGCGTGAACACCAGAATGTGTTTGTCTTTCATGAGCATAGTAGCACTCAGGAGTTAATGTGAATTGGTTGGACAAACACAGCTAATGTGGCATGTGTAACGGGACAGTCACTTAAAAGTGCCAAGTGTGTTTGCGCACAAGATTTGTTTTCCGCTGATTCAGGCAAAGACTGCACAACCCACCTAAAAACACATGTATAAAAATGAGAAGCACACGCTGTTTGTCCCAAACCTTCGCTCGTCTACCATCTCTACCATTCCTTGTCCTCTGCTTCAAGAACAGGTAAGTAAACAGCAGAACGGTAAATCAACAGATAATGCTATTGCAACTGGTGTGTCATGATGTAGATGTATACATATTTGATCAGTAAAAGTGCATACATCTGTTTTTCTGTCAGTGTGACCATGGCAGTTTGGATCCAGGCTGGTGCTCTGTTGTTTCTTTTGGCCGTCTCCGGTGTGAACGCTAACGCAGGGGCCCCGCAGCACCTGTGTGGATCTCATCTGGTCGATGCCCTCTACCTGGTCTGTGGGCCAACAGGCTTCTTCTATAACCCCAAGAGAGATGTTGACCCTATTCTGGGTAAGTAAGGCTGTGTTTCTATTAGATGAGCTTTGAAGAATAGTACCTTGATATGGGAAGAGATGCAAGGATACTAATAATACTCTGGAGACTGCAAAGATATTCAACCTATCCTGTTATTAATGTATTGAGTATTTTGTAATGTACACAGTCTTATGTACACGTTTTATTCACCTTCTAAATGCATAATGAAGATGACTAATATGCTGATTTGGTGCTCAAGTAACATTTCTTATTATCATCAATGTTGGAGTGAGTTGTGCTGCTTAATATTTTTGTGTAAACTGTCATACATTTTTCAAGATTCTCTGATAAATAGAAAGTAAAAAAATGCCTTCATTGTAACTTCTGATAAATTTCATGCATAGGCTACTTGCCGAATAAAAATATTAATTTATTTATTGAAAGGTAGTGTATGTGTATAAAATACTGTATATATATATATATATATATATATATATATATATATATATATATATATATAATGTGTAAAACAATTAAAAGGTGCATTTATAGTATCTCATAGACATAACATTTTGGGGAGAATTCAAAAAGATTTGAACCCCTGTGGCAATGAATGAGGGTCTGATCTGATTGCCTGCATTTTTTCTTTATCCAACTGAATGGGGAACTTAAAAAAAGAGAAACTATTACAATTGGCCCTGTTTTACACTAATATAAAACTAGACTAATGTCAGCATTTTCTCTATTGTTGTATTTTTCCAGGTTTCCTTCCTCCAAAATCTGCCCAGGAAACTGAGGTGGCTGACTTTGCATTTAAAGATCATGCCGAGCTGATAAGGAAGAGAGGCATTGTAGAGCAGTGTTGCCACAAACCCTGCAGTATCTTCGAGCTGCAGAATTACTGTAACTAAAAGAACATGTCCTGTGACAACCGCCAATGACTTCACCACCTGTTTGCACACAGGTATCAGCCTTAATGCTCTTGATTTGTTTTTCATAGAAAATTAAATTTTATCAAATGAATGCTGTTGTTTTTGTATCATTACATTTCAATTTAAATAAGGCATTTAGAAATTCCAGTCATTTAAAAGAAAACAATTCAGTTTTATTTGACAAGTTGTGAACATTAAGATAAACAGGGAATAAATTACATTAGTTCAGCCCCATCTGAGTTCTCCTGATTGAATTCAGACTGTGCTCAGATTTCGAGACTTATGGTTCCTTGACTAAATCTTGAAACCTCAAACCTCTAGAGTGGAGTCTAAGTCAAGTCTTACAACCTGACCAGCCAAACCATGGGTTAGTCCATCATGACAGACATCATGAAAGACTTGAGGATACAGAAACAAAACAGCTTGTTTAATTCTGAGTCAGAGATGTGGAAATGCTCATAAAAATTAGATTTTGATGCAACTTTGACTATACTGAATATGGCTTCGTAAATAGTGGTGTATCTGCAAGATTGTGACATCCTGTTTCAAGTGTTATAATGTAGTATAGTTTATTTTTAATAATTCTAAGGTTAATATTTGTCAAATGTAACAACGTCCCTCTAAAATGTTGTGGGATAATACATAAAATTTCCAACGTTTCCAAAAAGTATCTACTTTAAAAAAAAACAATATAGTTACAGCTTTTTACACATTTACTTCCTACTATATATTGTATAGCTTTGTATGTGATGATTATAAATCTTAAAGATAGGCACTACAGTACGGTTTGGATAATCAGAGAAATCGGTTTTCATGACCTCTTTGTAATACTCCAGTGGGTTTAAAGATATACAGTGAAATCATTCATTTAGATAAACAAAATATCATTCAAAAGTTATATATAATATAACCAGTATTAATGCGATAACATCAGGGCTGGACTGGGACAAAAAATTGGCCTGGGCATTTTTGCCCAGACCGGCCCACTATATGATCATAAACACCACCCATCTTTGCACGCCCTTAATCATATGCATACCAACTCCTATTCATTAAAACCACTAATGCCCTGTAATGAGTGAGTATAGGAACGAGTGAGAGTTAACCGATGAAATAAGTCAAAATTGTATATTTATTAATACAGTTGAACTATACCCCACAGCGGTGAATTCTAAAACAAACTATAAGCGGCTCTGGCATAGCAATACCAGTGTTTTTTACAGGATTTTTGTTAAAACTATGGTGGTGTCTCCTCGGTCCTTCTAGGGGGGTTCGGGGGCCGCTCGCTCACTCGTTTAAAGTTGTGATTGGGCCAGCCCAGTGTCAATCAAGAAAAGAGCCAATGGGCCGCTGATCTACGTGTTTCATGGGCTGGTCTGTCAGAAAAAAAAAACTAACACTGACTTTGACCAATGCATTACTCCGGCACAAACCCAGCGCCGCCAATTAAGCAAAACAAAACGAATGGGCCGCCGATGTACACATTTTATGGGCCGTTTAAAAAAAAAAAAAAAAAAAAAAGTATGAGTATGAGATATCGGCCCAAAAAGCACGTCGGCCCACCGGGCAAATGCCCGGTATGCCCAATGGCCAGTACAGCCATGGATAACATTCAATCTACTGATATAGCACGTCGCTCAGTATCTAAAGGAAACTCAGTGAGAAACACAACAAATTGACAACATCATACATGTACCAAAATTGATTTATTGTTCATTCTCACTTTTTTAAAAAGCTATCCTGACCCTCCTTCATCACAGGATCGTTTCGCTGTTTTTCCCCCCCTCCATCATAATTAAATACATATTTTTAATCAGACTCATATTCTGAAATATTGAAACCAGCAAAAACCTCCCTGTATAGATCTTCTGTCATGCACGTTACTATATTAGCCTAATACCATTAAAAAAGAAAGAAAGAAAGAGAAGTACCAATATATATTTTTTCTTTTGTTCATACGTGAAAGAAACAGGTTCAGTTACGGTCGACTAAAGGCAGTGTTTTGCACTTCTAACACACAACCAGACAACCACTACAGTGATTCTGAGAAGTCCTTCATTTGAGTGGGACAAACGATACCATGTGAGCCACATAAAAAGGCCACAACCTTTTTTCTCTCAAACCTTTTTAAAAGCATAACATAAATGCTGTTTCTTTCCAACATGAAAGGAAATAAACCAACTACTCACAGCAGAAATAGCTGCGCTGCTAATTAATAGAAACTAAAGGCACCAGGAAGAATGAAACAAAAATGGTAGGCGAGTGTGCAAGTGGTCAAGAGTCTAGACGCTTCTCCCACAAATTAGCCCACATCCAAAAATTAGATAGCCATGTACAGGTTTTCTCTTTAATTTACATTTGCAGGCATGTAACTGGGCTGAGATTTTGGAGAAAAAAATTCACGCTCTCCTATATTCATTAAAAATACCTGCTGATCAACGTACTGTATGACCACAAGAGGGAAGCAGAATATTCATTTACAAAGAGCAAGAGTTGTTGAATTATTAAGGACTGACCCTTGCTTGATATAACTTGAATTCAGACAACACAACTGATTTGGGTCAGATTCTTTCTGATTACAATAATATTAGTTTTTTTTGTTGCAAACTTAAAAGTTTTATAAAATATTCTGTAAAGGTTTTTAATATAAATCACTGTGATCAGTTCATGTTAAAATTACAATAAAGTCATTTTTTCACATGAGTCTATATTGAAAATGATCATGAAATACATAGTTTCAAAGTGTCAGAGCAGAACAGTCGCATGCAACCCAGAATTTTTGAGTAATTCTCTTTTAGCAGTTTCTAAGGAAAGTTTATTATTAAATTCAGCAGGTCATGTGTTGTGAAAACTTTCACACATTTTGATTGTTTATACCACTCCTAATGTTGCACCATCACAACTAATCAGGGCTGCTTCCTTTTTTTTTTTTTGCCAGTATTCCATACTCTGGCTTTAACACAATGCAACAACAGACAGACTAAACAAGTTCTCACGGAGTCTTACAGGATGAAAAATTTTTTTTTTTTAAATCCAAAGTTGTTCAACTTCTACAAACACTTCTACTTAATAGAACATTTTGTGGCATTCTTAAAGAGCCTCAAACCTTTAACCATTATGATAACTATCACGGTTACCCATCATTTTCTTGACTAATCACATTAGCATGAAGAGGAATTGCATTCTTAAAAGTATATCAACATCTGGATGAGTTTTCAAGCAGTTCAATGGAAATCTCGACAACAGAAAATATTAAATTTCAAGTAAAGTTGGGATTCTTTGAGTTTTGTTCAGCCTGGTAGAAAAGCAGCAGATACACACAGAATGAAGAGGATCATGAATGAAAGCGTTGTCTAATTAAAGATTTGCCATATTTGTCCAGTATTTGAGTTGAATCTGACCTACTCATCCCCAACCCATCATCAGAATATTTACAACTGGTGTTGAACCCTCATCAGCCACATTGCACTACTTTGGTACTTCAGCTTTTCTACCTTGGCTGGATAGAAATAGGAAGTGGCATTTCAAGCAAAATACATTTAGGAATAATTTCCTTCACATCAGAAGCTTCGTGGTTTAAGAGAAAAAATAAGGTAATATACATACAATCTACACATTCAATAAATCATTGTATCTTTGTACATCATGGATTTGTCCAGAAGAGTTTGGACAGAACATGGAGATGGCAGAAGCAGAAGAGGCAAATCGCGTCATTCCAATCCAGTCACAGGGAGAAAATAATAATAAAAAAAGGTGATTTAAGGTCCATGTTAGTCAAAATTCAGGCTGTACAAGAGGTCCAAAAACATACTAGTAGAGGACAAAAAGATATACTAATGAATGTAGAATCATCAAGGGTGAACTGGAGGCCAGGATTAGGCTTAATCTGTGTGACCTCTCTACATTCACCTTGAAAAGGTCCATTGATCTTTTAAACCTGACGGCAAAAATGGGAACCAATCATTATTCAGTGTTGCAGTTCACAATACAGGTCTATATAAAAAAAGACAAAAAAGTGCTTTAGATTATAATAAAGTAAAAACAATGGAGTTCGTAAAACAGTCAAAGTGGGCATCAGTAAAAGGCCTTCAACATGTATTTTCTTTTTTAAACTTGAGTCCAAACTTAAGGTGCGAGGGTTTTGAGTTGCTGATTCAGAGTCTAAGGTTTAAGGGTCAGAGTAAATCTGCAGTCTCAGTGATCCTGAGCCCCACACCAGTGCTAGCTGGAAGTGCATTCCCTAAAACCACATGATGCCGCTGCCATTTAAATCCCAGCCTTCAAAGAAAGGGCACGTATGCTCCCATTAGGTGAATTTATGAGCAAAGATCCACAGGAGACACTCAGCAAAGCAAATCCTCATCAACATCACCTTCTAGCCAATCAGGTGTCAGAGCTTAAAGTCTTTAAAACAAGGAACAAAAACATTTAAAGTTCTTATAACTTAAAAAGAAATGGGGTAGAAAGAAAACACAACAACCAGGCAAAGTGGTGAATATGGTTGCAGGTAAAGTGAATTAATTCATCTTGAAATTAAGATTAAAACAGAGACAGAAAGAGAAAAGTGAAGTTAATTCTATTTTTCTCCCAAAATGATTTTAAGATGAAAGGCTGAACAGCAGTAAGTGCTTCATGGTTTTCATGACTATAGCATCCTCTGTACCACAGATCCATTTAGAGACGTAAAGAGAGAGAGAGAGAGAGCGAGCAGGTACTCTCGTAAAATGAAATATAACTGCCTTCTAATGAAAGAAAAAAAAAACAGGAAAAATTTTGTAAAACCATTTGTATCTTTCGTGGTTAGAACATCTGTATTCTCTCTCTATTATAACACCACCCCCTACTGTAATAAACTACACGAAGGGCTGCGCTGACATGGTGATAGCAGTCTTTGTTGGTTACACACTTTAAAAAGAATTTTCAAGAGTTCATAAGCGCACAGACCTTATTTTTTTTAGTGATATGTGTTAATAACTGTAGATTAGGGTGCTCAGTCCTATAAAGAGTTTAGATACACACAGCTGAACCAGATAGTCAAGGTTTTGTGGAACATTAAAAATGATTGATGTGTTAGAACAGGTTGGAACTAAATTCTGCAGGAAGGTGGATTTCCAGGAGCAGGACGGAGGATCCATGATGTGAGTACTGAGAGCTCAGGTCATTTTTTTTTTCACATACAACATTGACCTGAACAATCTACATGTTTTAGAGGCATTTAACTGTTTGTGCAGAGCATGTATGTAGATGTGTAAGCATGCATTGCAATATGTGTGTGCAAGCGTTTGTGTGTATATTTCACTAAATAATGGGCCACATGATTTTCCCATCTCACAGTGGTTCTGTAGGGGCCGTGTGTGCACTCTGGGGAGGAGAATGTGGCGGGGACTGCAGAAGTGGGGTGAAATGTGGGGTCGGGGGGTAATAAGGGCTGGCTGTGGGGGATGGGGGCAATCCGGAGGGCACAAGTGGCCCAGGGGGTCCAAAAGGGCCAGTGGGTGATTCAGCAGGAGGCTGGTTGTAAAAGAAGAAAGCACACTGATGGATGAATGTCTCGATGATTGTCTGGTAGGTGCGCGTGGCTGTCAGGGCATCCATTGAGGTGAAGTCTGGTCGCATCAGTGTTGGCCAGAAACAGATGGAGAGATTCTCGCTGGTCATTAAGTTGACTCTGTTCCACTGACTAACTCTGAGAAAAAGAAACGGAGATATATGATTTACAGTCTCTTCCCTTTAACTCATCTGGAATAGTTAGCAAATGCAAGTGGTTTCCAAACGTACTTGTTTAGATGGCTCATTACATATTTGAAGACATCAAAATTTTCCCTGGGAAATCGTCTTAACACATCCTTCATTGTGTGAAGCCTCTGTTCTCCATCATTAATTTCTGTGCACACAAAAATTACAAATTTGATTATTCCACAGGCTTAGACAGGCACAGTGTTATGGATTAAATAACACCTAATTTTCCTTCTTCTGCATGCAACGCTTTATTATTTTAGAATTCAAGAGGATGCATCTACATTATTATATTGTTCACAGATGTACTTAAAGAACGTTAAGGGAAATCTTACTGAAAGCTTCCACCAGCTCCTCCTGTAAGCTGTAAGGAACCAGAGGCTCAGGCAGCTCAGAGAAGAAACTTTTCATTGCTCCCGCAACTGTGTTCACGGTGAAGTCCTTCTCTACAAGGTCCAAATTGTGGTCTAAAACAAATGAATAATTAATAAGTGAACAAAGTGAATCAAGGAAGAACAAGAGCAGTGCAGTTTATCCATCAATATGTTTTTGTGTGTGTGGAAATAACAAAATACAATACATTTTACATTAAAAGCTTGTACATACTGTCAACATACTGACATACTTAGAACTGTACTTAAGTATACTCAAGTACAGGTGCTGGTCATATAATTAGAATATCATCAAAAAGTTGATTTATTTCATTAATTCCATTCAAAAAGTAAAACTTGCATATTATATTCATTCATTACACACAGCATGATATATCAGCTCTTCTGCATTCTTGGGTCTGGCATATCGCATCTTCCTCTTCACAATAATAGATTTCCTATGGGGTTAAGGTCAGGTGAGTTTGCTGGCCAATTAAGAACAGGGATAACATGGTCCTTAAACCAGGTACTGGTAGCTTTGGCACTGTGTGCAGGTGCCAAGTCCTGTTGGAAAATGAAATCTGCATCTCCATAAAGTTGGTCAGCAGCAGGAAGCATGAAGTGCTCTAAAACTTCCTGGTATACAGCTGTGTTGACCTTGGACCTCAGAAAACACAGTGGACCAACACCAGCAGATGACATGGTACCGCAAACCATCACTGACCGTGGAAACTTTACACTGGACCTCAAGAAACGTGGATTGTGTGCCTCTCCTTCTCTTCCTCCAGACTCTGGGACCCTGACATCCAAAGGAAATGCAAAATTTACTTTCATCAGAGAACATAACTATTGACCACTCAGCAGCAGTCCAGTCCTTTTTAAAAGCGAGACGCTTCTGATGCTGTCTGTTGTTCAAGAATGGTTTGACACAAGGAATGCAACCGCCGAAACCCATGTCTTGCATACGTCTGTGCATAGTGGTTCTTGAAGCACTGACTCCAGCTGCAGTCCACTCTTTGTGAATCTCCCCCACATTTTTGAATGGGTTTTGTTTCACAATCCTCTCCAGGGTGCGGTTATCCCTATTGCTTGTACACTTTTTTTCTACCACATCTTTTCCTTCCCTTCACCTCTCTATTAATGTGCTTGGACACAGAGCTCTGTGAACAGCCAGCCTCTTTTGCAATGACCTTTTGTGTCTTGCCCTCCTTGTGCAAGGTGTCAATGGTCGTCTTTTGGACAACTGTCAAGTCAGCAGTCTTCCCCATGATTGTGTGGCCTACAGACCTAGACAGAGACCATTTAAAGGCTTTGCAGGTGTTTGGAGTTAATTAGCTGATTAGAGTGTGGCACCAGGGCCCGGTTTTTCAAAAGGTTTAATCCGGATAAAATTGATCCGGATTTAGTAATCCTTTTTTTGCGATCCGCGATCACGTAATCCATCTTACTTTTGGAGCCAGTTTTTTAAAGCAACATCGGATTGGATCAATCTGATCCGGATATGAACTTTTCAGAATCACCAAATCTGGATAACCAGTGCTGGATAACCAGTGTTCAAACAGGAAAGGAAATCACAATGTAGAACTACAGATATGTAAAGAGCAACAAGTAGAATAGCCAGTGTGGGGTCAATATAAGTTTATTTTTATTTGAAATGGAAATCCACACATTTAAAAAAAAAACTAAAAACAAGAAAAACCCCACCCCATCATCTTTTTCAGCAGTCCGCTCATCTGAGACCTACAACACAAACACTGTACATTGAGGTTATTTATAACAAGTATCAAGTATAGATGTATTGAATAAAAATTTTTTTGGCCAATCTTGAGGGATTTGGGGGATTATTTTATGAGGCCAAACTCTTTCTACTTTGCTGTAGGCCTATACTGAGAGGCTGAATACGTTAAAGCCTACCTAATCACTGTAGCCTGATGGATGAACAAATAAAATTAAAACCTTATGAATAAATAGGATATCTTGTAAGATACTGCATGATCCAAATATAGTATTATTTGATACATTTTTAAAGTTTTCATTACATTTTGGCCATGAAATCCACGCTGAATCCACCCTTCTGATGGGATCAGTTTAATCCAGATTTTTTGGATCAAAGTGATCCAAATCCTACAAAAAAGTAAAAAACCCAAACTAAAGGTTTGATCCGGATCAAAACCAAGATTGGATTACGTGATCTAAATACGATTATGTAATCCGTTTTTTCTTTTGAAAAACACATTTTTAAGATTTGATCCAATCCGTTATCCAAAATCCTACTGGATTACTTTTGAAAAACCGGGCCCAGGTGTCTTCAATATTGAACCTTTAAACTATATTCAAATTTCCTGAGATACTGAATTTAGGATTTTCCTTAGTTGTCAGTTATAATCATCAAAATTAAAATAAATTTTTTGAAATATACAAGCCTGTGTGTAATGAATGAATATAATATCCAAGTTTCACTTTTTGAATGGAATTAATGAAATAAATTAACTTTTTGATGATATTCTAATTATATGACCAGCACCTGTACACTTCATGGGGCGATATGACCAAAATCTTATACCATGATAGGAGTAATTTTATTTCACAGTAACGATATATATCACAGGTTTTTTTGCTTTACATAAGGTTTTTATGAAATCAAAATAGTTGATACCATAGAAATTTCACAATTCTTGCCACCAGTGTCACTAATGCTAGCCTAAAAAAAAAATATATATATATATATATATATATATATATATATGAAATCACTGAAGACAAATAAACAATCAGTGATTAAATAATAAGAAACGGATTACAAGCAATACAAAGAAAAATAAATTATGGAACAGATAAATAAGAAATGTTACATTCATTGTATAAAAAAAACACTGCATATTCTTCACTATAGTAAGTTAAAAAATACTGTATATAAATCCAATATACTGTTAGATGGGTTTTCTTTTTCAGCTGTTTGCAAAGATACTTGCAAAGATAGGTATTTTGATACTATCAAGTGTGTGTATTTAACCGTTGAAGACCTTTAAAGCGGCAAAATAACTGTTCAATACTCCCGTGCGCTAAGCAAAGACAAAATGAGGTGTTTGTCTTCACGTGCGCACACCTCTCTGACAGTGCTCAGAAACAGCCGAGACAGCACACGCATACAGCAACATTATTTATTTTTTGCTGCTGATTGCGTAACAGAGGTGGACAGTATCAAAGTACATTTATACCTGATAACGCCACCGATCCTCCCTACTGTAATTGCAAAGTATGCAAACTGCATAGGGCCCCCGAAACACCAGGGGGGCCCTTGGCTCTCAAAGATGATTTAATTTAGTTTCATTTTTGAATTCTGTCATTTAGTTTTTCTTCCATGAGCGCGATTCGAGATGGAGTGAACATGGACAAAGGTATTTCATTCCTTCATAACTCACCCCCCCACCCCCACCCCGCTGACACAGTCTAGGATCGGCACTGCTTGTAAACTGTACTTAAGTACACTTTTTGAGTATCAGTATTTTAGTATTATTATTATTTATTTTTTTTGGACACTTGTGATTTTAACTTCACTACATTTCAAAGACAAATATCATACTTTTCACCCAACAATATTTCTATCAATGTCTTCAAAGTTGAGAGTTGTTACTATGTAGCAGCTTTGAAAGTCCGTGGGTGATTTTTTTTAGACAGCCTATCAGTAATCACAAGAAGTGATTTCCAAGCATTTTTTAACAGACAAGTTGCAAATGTGATTTTTTTTTTACAACTAGATTGAAAGATTTGTAGACAAAGGTTAAGTTGGCTTGAAAAAGCCTAGCTAGAAAGATAAAAATTTTAAAATGTGACATGACATTCAGCCAAGTATGGTGATCCATACTCAGAATTCGTGCTCTGCATTTAACCCATCCCAAGTGCACACACACAGCAGTGAACACACACAAACCGTGAACACACCCGGAGCAGTGGGCAGCCATTTTTTGCTGCGGTGCCCGGGGAGCAGTTGGGGGTTCGGTGCCTTGCTCAAGGGCACCTCAGTCGTGGTATTGCCGGCCCGAGACTTGAACCCACAACCCTAGGGTTAGGAGTCAAACTCTCTAACCACTAGGGTTGACTTCCCTCAAAAGGTTGCAGTCTGCAAGTTTACAGTTTAAAGTAGTTTCAATGTTAAAGTTGCTAACATGTTTTAGCAAGATTTGCATGTTACTAGCATGTTTCTAGCATGATTAGCAAGTTACCAGCATGTTGTTAGCATAATTAGCAAATTAATAACTTGTTGCTAGCATGATTCTATCATGATTAGCATGTTACTAGCATGCAATTATGTTACTAGCATAGTGTTGGCATTTTGTTAGTATGATTAACAAGTTACTACCATGTTTCTAGCATGATTAGCAAATTACTAACATGTTGTTACCATGATTAGAAAGTTTTCTAGCATGATAAGCAAGTTACTTCAGTTGATTCAGTAAAAAAAAAAAAAAAAAAAAAACAGCCTGGGAGACCAACTTGGCCTGCTAAAATATTGGCACAAACCACTTTAAAATCAGCTTAGGAGACCAGTCAAAGCTGTCAATCAGCTAAGGTTGGTTTTAGCTGTTTTTCAGTAGGGAGTTGTTAAGCTTTGCTATAGCAATAGACAGCTTAAATATACTAGAAGTCTTATTGTATAAAATTTTTCACCCCCTCAATGAAAGTCTATGGGATTTTAGGTGGATTTGATAGTCTGGTTTACGAAAACCGTAAGCCGGATCAGTTAGAAACGATATAGCAACCAGAGTCAGATGAGTCTGAAGGTCTGACCTGAGTTTGGTGGTTGTAGCTTTAAAGGTCTAGGAGGAGATACATTTTAAAATTTGGTTGAAGAAGTAGCTGTTTAAATAGGATTTCAGTAAATTGGTTCTCAAGCCAACTCAATTTAATAAGTAGTAGTTAATTAATATTGTGGTATATTACATATATTAGATTCAATAGTGTCTGATTTTGCAAAATTGTGTAAATTAAAATATTACCTATAAAGCCACAGAAGATCTGATGTGGGTCTCCTAACAAAAGAATCTGTGTTTGACTTGAAGCAGCACTGCACAAACCGTTCTATCACATCAAAGTACAGCGAGAGCAATTAGAGAGCATTTTTGACATATTTTTGATTTAATGTCAAATAAATCTGGCTGTTTTACTTTTTTGTTAAAGCAGTGTTGCTGTTGTAAAGTTACAGAGCTGCAGTTGTGTTGCTGGGGTTGTGAGTTATACAACAGCTGTGTTGCTGTGCTACTTTTTTGGGGTTGGGTAGGGGTGTTAAATAAATTTTTTTTGGTCAACTCACTTGTTTCATTTCTATATGTTTGTAACATTCTAAAAGCTCTTTATTCCTAAGATACTGCAAATTGGTCAGTGTATTAAGTAGGTGTCATGTAAGTTGCTTCAGAGGCATAATGTATTGCAATTATTACACACAACAGTGCATGGACATAAAAAAAAACTTTTGGTACTTAATTACTTTTAAAAGCAAGTACTTCTGTACTTTTACTAAGTGAAAATCTGTCTTAACAACTTTCACTTGTAATGGAGTAATATTTGACCAGCAAGTAATGGATTTGTATACTTTGTCCACCTCTGCATTTCAGCATCTTAAAATCGCTCGTTTTTAAACTGCAATGCTAAAAAACACATGCAATCAGTAAGTATAATATAACCGCAATAGAGACGATAGTCCAAAATTACAAATTTCTACTGGTTAATCGTGTCTACTGGTATATTGCCCACCTCTACTGCCAACATGCACTTAAACATACTTTATGTAACAATATGTGCCTCAACACCATAAGGCAATCCACCATCATACTGTAACCCACATTTTTTTTTAAATATTATGAACTTACCCTGTTCAAACTGTCTCTGTATGCTCTCTATCTCCGCCTTATTCCCACTTACCCTGTAGATACCCTCTGTTGTCAAACCTAAGAGAGAGAGTTTTTTTTTTAATAAGATAGTTTGAGGTACATCTTTCTATTACTCATTTTAGGCATTTTAAGACTTAAGTACTAATCACTTCCAGAGTACTTTTTAAAGTGTCAAAGATAATTTTACAAACTGCTCCTACATAAAGGGCTATATTTCTTTGTTTGCGTCTATTAAAAATGCCAAAAAACAAAAAAGTTCTTAAATTCATATTAATATGGTTCTACAATCTTCATTGTCAGACCACAACTGAAAAAAGTGAACTGTGCGCAAAATATGCTGTGGTGTGATCTATGACAGCTACAGGCCATTAAGCATCTAATTTTAACTGGATACTGTGATAATGATAAGCTTGTATGGTTCCCTAAGTACATCTCTTATGGGGTGAGTGTGATAGTGAAACAGCAGCAGCAAATGTACCTGTGGCTTCAATATAACGAATACACTTGTCAATGAAAACAGGAATAGGTCGTTCAAGGGAAACAACATTCACCAGAGGCACTGCAAAGTAGTTACTTTCCAAAGGCTTAGAGATAGAATGACGAGGCTTTGGTCTTGTTTTCTGCCAAACAGCAAGACAAATAATGATTATTTGACAATTATTCAAGACAATTAGCGTTGTTTTGACTCAAATAACAGCAATTAAATTAAATATCATAATGTTAAAAACAGATGAGCATACTTTTTAAAAGCCATGTAAAATAAGTAAACAAATAAATCTTACTTTGCCTGGTCGGCGAAGACTTTTTAGTATGTTCCTCTTTTTAGGATCTTCTCCTTCACTGAGTATCTCTGCCTTCAGCCCTGACACATCGTCATCTTTTGACCTTGAGAGTGTGCCAATCTCATCATCACTACCTATGGAAAAACTACTGCGGAAACTGCTGAACTTTCCCAGACGTTTGGAACGATCACGGTACAGCCGTGGCTTCACCCTTGCTGCCGAGAACTTGCGACGTCTCTCTAATGAGCTGCCATCCCCTTCACTGTCTGAACCATTGCCTCCTCCATTAGAGTGGATCCGATTGGAATTGCGGATGGTAATAATTTTGCCCTGTGTGCTGTCATGTGGCACAGAATATATGCTATCCTCATAGCTGGGGCGTGGTTTAGAGACAGCATCCATTGGCTCAGCATAGTCCGAAGGATCATAATCTCCTCCTAGAGGCCACGTCACATTGGATGTAAGGGAACGCCGATGATTGACTGTATCCACATACGGATTAAAATTTGGTTTTCTAAGGTCAAATGTGACACTAGGTTTGGGTCTTACTTGAGGAGGAACTTTATTATTTAGCTTGCTCTCAAAGGTGCTAAGGTCAGAGATCACAGAGAATGTGTCACCTGAGTCCAGGTCAGGCATTTTAAATCCACTATGTGAGGTGAGTGTTCCATCATGGTAAGGCGGGGAAGCTTCCATGTCTTCCTCAGAATCTAACAGCATTGTGACAGGGCTTGGGGAGCCACAGTGTGGTGAATACACATTCTCATTTGTGCTACTGGCTTCTGCAACATTTTCATACATATGACTGGCCTCAACAATAGTCCTCTTTTCTAATACCTCTGTGAAAAATTGTTCCAACAGGTCTAGTTTGTGTAGTCCTCCAACAACTCCTCCAGGGCCACAGAAAATACTGCAAAACCGTCCTTCAAGTTCACGGGCCAGTTCTTCACCTTGGACTAACAACCCATGAGCAGACTCAGAGTCCAGAAGCTCAGTCCGAGTTTCCCCCACTGCAAGCAGCTGAACAGGGACAATGTCTTGAACCTCACATAAAAAGGCACACAGGGTTTCAAAAGAAGCATTGCGGCTAGCAGAGTATACAGCGATGTAGCCATGCACCAGCCGACTCTTACGAGTGGAAAAAGAAGCATGGTATGACATTAGAGACAGTTCAATTGTATGCTTGTGACCACCAATTATTTTTTCTAGCAGCACCGAAGTGCCACTTGTCTGAGGAGAGGTTGGCTTGCAATGCTGTGGAAGCAGGAATGGTGCAAGAAGTTGATCAATGTCATAGGAGTCTCCACACATTAGGCACATGACAATACGCAATTCAGCCTCCGGACTCTGATCCTGCTGTAACTCTCGAATACATGGGGGCAGCGGAGGTGCAGGTGGAGAACAGCTATTAAATGTAGAAGTTCTCCTTGTTTCAAGAAGAACCTTCAAGACCTGATTGATCTGCTTTTCATTCACATTTCGCCCATAGCCAGTGCCAGGGGAGGCAGGTTCCAGGTAGTTACACTGCAGTTTTATAGCTACCTGCTGACCTTGTGAGATTAATGCTTGAGCAGTCTCACCGCCAATGTCACCCAGTCCTCCAACACCTCTTTTGGTTACTAATAAGAGTGACAGGGGAAGCTGAGCCATATGGTTGTCCCTTCTGCCAAACGTGGACTCTCGCAACTTCTCAATACTTTCTACAACATATGACAAGGACTCTTTAGAATTGTACAAACACAGGCATCCGTGGGGAGTAAATGTAGATGTATTAAATGAATTAACAGGAAGTCTAACATTACCCTCAATTGGCCGAAGGACAAGTTCATACATTCTACCTTCAAGCATATAATGATCATCATTGGTACACAATGCCCTAATCTCATTGGCTAATTCTCTAGCAAGACCATCCTTGCCCAGTATAACCAGATTGATCCTTTCTACCTTTCCATCAAAAATATTGGACTTTCCAAAAGAAGGGTATTGTGAAGGGAAGCATGAAGCTAGTATTTGCTCAATTTTGTTGTCAACACAGTGTGGACAGTTCGGACATGTTTCCTTTGTAGGGTGATACACAAAATGGATGTGTTTCAGCACTAAAGCATCCCTTTCAGCTTGTAACTTCTGAAGGGCCTTGAAGCGTTGTTCTTCACCTAACACATCTTGAATTGCTCCCATCTTCTCTTTACTAGGTTTGGCATCTACCTCAAGTTCATAGAAGAGCTCAGAGTACTCCAGCAGAAGCTCCTGAAAATCCTCTTTTGCACTGTCTATGATTGCTTTTTGGTGCCGGTTATAAATGTCCAAATATTCTGGCTCCTCGAGCCACTGGTAGAAGTCTTCATTCATGATGAAGCTTCTTGCCTCCTCCCAAGGTTTGCCAGGTGTAACAAAAGGTGAAGATGCTAATTTTGCTTTGAACTCATGACGAATCTGGGCTCGCTTGCATTCATTGCGCAAGTGTTCAAGGTGTGCATCAAAGATTATTTCAGCAGCTGTGGTGTCTAGAACATCAAAAGGGATACGTTCATCCTCCATATTGTCAAGATGTGGCGTGTCCTCCCATGGTGCATCATCCAGTACCACAAACCAATGATCAAAGTCTTTTTTAGATTCAAGGACCTTCTGGACCCCAGACCAGCTCAAATGCTCAATTTCATCCAACTCAGAAACTAAGCTACTCAAGGCAAGAGGAAGAGCGCTCAAGTATGCTTTACGACGCCTTTCAATGTGTTCCTGTTTTAGCCGGTGAATATGCTGTTGAAATAGCTTCTTAGCCTTACATGTACCTTCTAAAAATACATACTCCTTGTATTCAGGAGAAGTCTGCATTCGTCGGCTAATGTTGGGCCATGTTTCATTGTGATTCTTCACAATGTGGTTTACCAACCACTCATAGCGGTCTTTTGCAGAAGCAATTAGTTGACTCTGGTGTTTCAATGCCTCAAAGTAAGGTATGATCTTGGGCTTACCTCTTCCCTTATCAATGAGCTGTATCATGGTAAGGAAAGCCAAGTCAACATTGACGTTGGACCGTGCCGACGTCTCAACAACCTGCAAGTTCTTTTTTGTAATGGCAAAGGTATGAGAGTCCTTGATGTATCGCTCCACTCCCTCATCACACTTAGTGAGAACTAGCACAATAGGCTTTTTTGTCTTGCTTAAGTGATTGTACAAGTTGGTGACAAATTTCATTTGATCATCAAAGTTGCGGTTCATACCACGACTGACATCAACACAGAGCAGAAAGCCATCCACCTGCAATTTGCCTTCGGGCATTTGCTTTTGTTCAAAGTCTTGCTCAAGTCCCAACTGATCAGTGCAAAAGTACATGAGTTTTTCAGCAGAAGCCAGTTTGGTGGAGGCAGCTCTTTTGATGTAGGGCTGTAAGGCTGTGCTGCGATGAGGCTGGAATGTCTGGTCATCAATGAATTCGGTCTGCTCAACCACATGCATCCTGCAGTCTGCACCATCTTCCAAAACTCTCCCCACATCTCCCCAGAACAGGAAATGGTCATTGTTGACAACCCGGCCACCAAAGTCACTGGTACTTAGCACAGAAGTGTGATCAAGATGGAAGTCGTCTGCACTAGGACGGACAAAGCGGTTACAAAGGCATGATTTACCAACTCCACATTGCCCTTTCTCTTTCTCAGTTCCCGACAGGCCAACAACAACGAGGTTGTAGATAGGCATTCGGGATTCTTGCTTTTTAGCCATCATCATCGTACACAGGCATTCATCTTGCCATGCCCCAAAGGTTGACGGAGGCAGACTCTTTAAAATGTGTCCATAAAATATTGATGTCAGGGGACCGTATTTGATTTACAATTGAGGTTTTACTTCTGTTGTTTCAATCATACTTTCAGGTCAAGAAAACTGCTTGTATGTTCTGCCCATATTAGAGGGTACTAATCAGAGTTAAGAGAGGAGACATGAAGGCAGAAGCAGGAATTGGGGCTAGCCTAAATGAGAAAGGGAGGGAGAAAGAACAAACCAATGATCAGCAAAATTACGTGCTTTGTTTGCCCAAAAGGCAAATTTAAAACCAACTACTTTATGAATTCCCACAGATACTATGATACACGATTCACATAGTATAACACAGTATCTACATTGAACACTAAACCCCTTAAATGTACCTAACAATATAAATTAATACATTTCGATATGTTTTTAATAATGTTTCTTCAACAATGCTTAATGTTCTAAACAAACATTTATTTAAAAAATATACATTTTCAAAAAGTTTTCATTAAGGATTTCAAGCTTTATCAGATTAATATGGATCAATTCCTATGCTAGCAAACCTACACAACTATGTAAATACTAAAAACTGGTTAGAATTGTTAACTTCACAGTGCTTCACAATCATAATTCACAATCTATTTACACATGGTTTCATGATGTACTTTGAATTTAAACATACTGCTCGACAATTTCTGGTTATTTTTATTTCGTTTTTGAGAGCTGCCAAATTTCCAAAACACAGGCATACAGTATGTGGGTTGGCCATTTAATAATTGTGCTTTCTAACACAACAAAATAAGCAATAATGAGCAATAATTCCAGCATGTAATGAATTCACCTTAACTAGTGCTGCATTTAAAAAACTTAGGAAATTCCTTAGTATATTTGTCCAAATTAATTATTCTGTTGTCTGAACTTGTCACTTTACATTTCAAAGTTCAAGTAAATGTTAACATACTATAAACAAATAAAATACCAAGGCTCCCAAATACTTACAGCAAACACCATATTAATGACAACTTTTACTACATTTCATTATCTGAATAAAATGTCTCTTGTGCTTGCCAGTTCAACTCTCAATTCCGAATTGTTGACAGGGTGTTACTAGGTAGTTTCTAGTCATTCTGTGTGGTTCATAATGGTGTTGTCCATTCATTCATTCATTCATTCAAGTTTCCATGATATTCTGGTTGTAGATATGGATCAGATTGTATCGGTGATTAAACAATATTACATACAAAATACTAAGGTACACTATAAAAAAAAACAAAATACAGAAAACAGTAAAAGGTAATTACTTCCTCTCCAATTAAATATTGCAAATTCCAAGTATTCAAAGTATTTTCAGAGGATGATCTAATAGTAGGCACATTTAAACAAATAAGCACTGCTGAATAGAATATTACCAGCATTTAATGATTTCCATCATTTCCTCTTATTTGTCATTGCAAACCCATATGGCTGTTTTAACTTTTATCAAATGCACAGGGGAAAATTTTAAATACTTTAGTTGATTGCTGTTTCCATGCAATTACAATGAATGTGGACTGGAGCTTTCAAGCTTCAGAAATTATAAAAACAATCATAAGTGACCGATGTGATGGGCTATGCCCCATGTCTTTTAAAGCTATAATGATACTTTTATTTGAAAAAAACAGACCGAAATGTAGGATGCTGGGCTACTTATGTTTTTTTTTGTTTTTTTTGTCATTCTGTAGCTTAACAGCCCTAGTCCTCATTCACTTACATTATACTGAAAAGAGTGGGCAGAATATTTTTATATTCACCTAGTCAGTTCCACAAATCCAAAAGTTCTCATGGAATTTTCATTTTTTGGTGAACTAATTGCTATCTAAAGGCATTGTCACATACTATATGTAGTTGTTGGACATACCATACATACCAGTATTAATATGCATACTATACATTAGACAGCTACATGGGTGACATTTCAATCTGCAATCATTAACTGAACTTGCTAAAAAAAAATAAAAAATAATGTGAAACAAGATTACTTTGACAACAGTTCGTTTCCACTTTGCAACAAAACACAAATGCACATATTTAGGCCACTGCATTGTTATAAATAAGAGAAGAATGCAGAATAGAGTATTAAAAATAACTTTATTCATAATTTCTCTTAATTCGTGCTGTAACAAATACAAAATAATAATAATATATTTTTAATTATTAGTGGCTATTCAAAATGGTATTCTTGAGCTGTTCCTGGACATTGCACTCAGCATGCATATTACTCCAGCTAATTTGAAAAATATTTTAGTGGTACAGTATCACACACAGGAAATGATCTGCTGGTGAATCCTGATGCAATATCTAGTGTTGTAGACTTAAAAACTCAAATACAGACCCTGTGTGGCTACAGAGCTCAAACTATGTGATCCCCAGGCGGGTCAGGTGCAGTGCAAGTGGGAGCTAGTGACAATGCTGTTTGATCGATTCTACATAATATCCGAGTCTTCCAGCTGCTTAGACTCACCTTAAACTGACACACCAAGACACAACCTGATGATCTGAATTGCTGTAGCCCATTGTGTTGTTAAACACTGAGAAATATATGGCTTGAACATACATAAAACACTGTTGTGGTCGTATGTGCATAACAAAATAAAGACATCTCATGGCACACTTCACTTCACTTCAAAAGCCCATAGGCCCAGCAAAGCCCAAGCAAGAAAACTAGGTAAAGCGGATGTCATGGTTCAAAACTGCCTTCATATAAGCGTCTCAGCTGTCTGTTTGGTGCTTCAACAGAGATTACACACTCAACTGTCCGTGACATTTCCTCACGTATTTAAATCAGAGTATGCAGTTATAATAAATTCGTGCAACTCGTCTACTTTACATTTCGTTGGCGTATTCTCCAAATGAAGTATTGCGTTATATAGCAACTAACAAGGTGCACATCACGTGTGAGAACAATTTAAAACATTCTGAGATTTTAAGAGCACAAGATAATCCGTTTTCAATGCAACCAAGGCGCTGCCTGCACAACAGACTGCACTCATTTGTATTTGTACACAGTTTCTGTACTCCACTTCTTGATTAAAGATATTCTATTTATAGGTTTCTTAAACGGCTGAAAACTTGTTTTAATGAAACACCGTTGGTAATACACACATAGGCTACGTACCAGTGCCTTTCTCCGTCCTCCCTTTCACTTCTCAAGCCCTCTTCCCTCGTCCAGGCCAGAGCGAAAGGGCTTAAAACCGGCTTGGTCAATGTTGTTGGAAACCAGAAAGAAAGGAAAACAAAAGACTACGTAAAAAGGCGAGGACATTAAATTCCGTGGGGACTGTTTGATTGTGGCTTGACAGACTTGCAGTTTCCAAGGGATATTTTTGTCAGGCGCAACTTACTGATCTCGTGTTCGCATAGAAACGGCTGTGAAAATCCACCGACGGCTAACGTTAAACATATCCATTCCAAACAAAGAAATGTCCTTTCTTGGAGGCCAATCGTTTCCATGCAGAAAAGGGCTTGTTTTAATCTCGGCCTAAGCACGCTGGATTTGATCAATTATAATACCCTTTGTTGTGGTCCATAAAATGCTGATTTCACCGTGTGCACACAGCACGCAGCGATGTCTTTACAGTGAGACACAACATCCAGTTTATCGTAACCAAATCACGAGCAATCTGGACGACGCATGTCTTTAAATGTTAAGATATTTTAGTGCGTGAGGGTGTGTGGTTGTCCAAACCTCCCATTAATGGCGGTTCCTCCGCCCGAACCCAACTGTGAGTCTGCCCTCTTTCGCTCTCCTTTTTTGAGGATAAAAGAGGGTTACTGAGACAGCCGAGACTCGCCCAGTGGCGCATGGACAACAGCACAGCGCTGAGCCAATTACAAGAGTCGAGCTCGTGCGCGCGCACGCGGACGCAGGCCCGACCTAAAGGCGAAGCAGCATCTTTTCAAAAACAGTGATTGATGTTGTTGCAGATGATTGTGATCGTATATATACAGTTCTAAAAATAACTGTGTGAAGCAGTATCTTAAAATATAAGGCGTCTGGGTGTAACACATACTCTGAACCATTTCCACTTTAAGTTATCAATATTTTTTTACACACTATTATTATTTTCTTCTAATCTTAATTTTACGTGTAAAATTATAACGCAGTCTCACAGAAAATACAATTTTGAGTTTTATTTTATTGTGAGAGTATACATAGATATTGTGAATGAAAATGAACAATATATCAGGAAAACAAAAAATCTTCACTGTACACTGAGACCACAAGTGATCATGAAACCTGTAGAAAACGGAGCAAGAGAATTGGAATTTAGATACTGAATATATGGGAATCTTGTCTATCAACATTCTTTTAATAGCCTATACTTTTATGTGTTGTGAATCTGTAATTCATTCAGAGTTTCTGAGATAAGAAAGTAAGAAAGATGATGACCTTTTTTTTTCTTGATAGAAAGTCATGATATTTATTTTTATAAAACATGATGTAATGCTTTCTAGAAATATGCTTGCTTGCTAAAAGTGTAACACTGTATGTTAATGCAGGTGCATGCTCACGGTGAAGGTTAATGAAGAAGAGGTCAAAGACCACCATTGTCTTCAAGCCTACAGAGAAGACAACAATAGGTAAGAGGCGTAGAATGTGTGTTTTATCTTTTATTGTATGGATATTGTATGTGCCTTACTTAGCAGATACCTTGTTTCCACAGTTGAACTTTTTGCCTGCCAGAAAAGAAGATAACATTTTATTATACAAGGAAAGAAATGGTGTGTGCGTGCATTTCTGTGTTTGCTGGTCTTTTTATTGTAATGTAAGCAGAGAGGACATGCGGACATTTGATTGCATGAATCTAGACATACTCACTGAATATGATAGCCATACCCAAACAGAACAAAACAGCTGCAAAGATCAGCCCACCTCTTCTGATAAACTCATAATCTGGCATAAGCGTGCACACAGATAGTTACAAACAAGATATACACAGAAATGTTTCTAAAATAAACTTTTCGTTAATAGATGTAAAGCACAATTTTAGCCTTTGTTTACTGGATGTTAAGAGCAGGACTTTTACTTAGTTTGAGATATTTAAAATAAGATGCAAACAAATGTACAACATTCACTTTTTCCACATCACTTAAATTTGAAGGAGTATAAGTAACAATCAGATGTTCTTACCATAGGTGAAATCAGCATCTGAATACTCAGGTATTTCTTTAAAAAGAACACACAGAGGGTATAATGTTAAATATAAACCTAGTGTAAATATGATTTTTACCTTATACATGTCTCAATTTGTTAAATAGTTAAACCAAACATCAACCAAAACAGTTTGTTTCCAACATTCTTTAAAATATCTTATTTTATGGTCAGCAATCATACAGGTTTGTAACAACATGAGGGTGTTTATGATGAGATTTTTTTTTTTTTTGGGTGAACATTCTATTTAAGTTGTGTGATATATAATCAGCTATCAAACTATCAAAAGTTGAATCAAACTTACCCACTCCCATTGTTAGAGGTGGTGAAGGATCTCAGCGTTGAAAGAGTTGAAAATTCCACAACTGTGATATATGTGTGTGAGCGTATGAGTCAGAGAGGAGTTTGAGTGTTTGCAGGGAACACCTTAAACTCTCTGATGCTGGAATTGTAACTGGTGGAGCAAATGACAAATCAGTGAGAGCTACAGGGATGGAAAAAGAGTGTGTGCTTAGCAAATAATGACCTTCAAGCCCTTCGCTCTGACCTGTTTTATCCCATAAACCTCAAAACATGTGCATAAACACAAGCCTTCGGGCCATTTCTTAATATCTAACCATTGAGCAGTGGTGAAGTACCCTTACAGTATGCTGACAAGGTCAGTATCACTCACTGAGAAACAAGCAGACCATGAGAGGCAGATTTCATCTTTATAGGCCAGATATAAGATATACAAATACACATTATGTACACAAATTTTGTAATATATACTTTTTATGTTAATCCATTTAAATTTATATTAATAAATTGCATCGAGATTTCAGAAGAATTCTAAACTGTTTGTTTATCTGTTAGATCTATTTCAGTGGGTGGTTAAAAATTAATCTGTCATTTTTTAACGAACACATAAAGAAGTGTAGAACAAATACATAACTAATCACTTTAGTTTTGTACGGGAGTATTTAATCTTACAGATTGCTTCTGTTTACTCTTGTTTTCAAATAAGTACAAATGGAAAATAGTGTTCATATAAAGATCGGGTTTGAGATTTCTCACTCTCTCATTTTAAAAAGATATAACATAAAATCTATTGGCTTGTACAAAGGGACCAAGTGGTGTATTCTTTTAAAGTTAATGATTCTGACTAAGTAAAGATCCTACCAACTTTCACAGTTTAGACGGAAAGGAAATTGTCTTCAATAACAGTATTACAGTTTTATTTTACAGTAAAAATCTAAAGTACAACCATCGCAGCCTGCTTCTTTATTCTCAGAGTGAAAGAGACTTCAGTTCAATATGCTGCTCCACTTTATTCAGTTTAAAATATTATTGGAAATCTTTACATGTAACATGCATTGCTAGGAAACATTAGTTCCTCCTCAATAGTAGACCTGCTCAGGACATATAATACACAATATACAGTGCTTTCAGAGAGAATTGTACAGC